>NC_055690.1:36055434-36287026 GCF_017639745.1 Melanotaenia boesemani | reverse complement strand
CAGGACCAGAAGTAGGAAGAAAAACCTCCATCAGGACCAGAAGTAGGAATGAAGACCTCCATCAGGACCAGAAGTAGGAAGGAAAACCTCCATCAGGACTAGAAGTAGGAAGGAAGACCTCCATCAGGACTAGAAGTAGGAAGGAAAACCTCCATCAGGACCAGAAGCAGGAAGGAAAACCTCCATCAGGACCAGAAGCAGAAAGGAAAACCTCCATCAGCACCAGAAGCAGGAAGGAAAGCCTCCATCAGAAAAAGAAGTAGGAAGGAAAACCTCCATCAGGACCAGAAGCAGGAAGGAAAACCTCCATCAGGACCAGAAGCAGGAAGGAAAGCCTCCATCAACAAAAGAAGCAGGAAGGAAAAGCTCCATCAGGACCAGAAGCAGGAAGGAAAGCCTCCATCAGAAAAAGAAGCAGGAAGGAAAACCTCCATCAGGACCAGAAGCAGGAAGGAAAGCCTCCATCAAGAAAAGAAGCAGGAAGGAAAACCTCCATCAGGACCAGAAGTAGGAAGGAAAACCTCCATCAGGACCAGAAGTAGGAAGGAAAACCTCCATCAGGACTAGAAGTAGGAAGGAAGACCTCCATCAGCACCAGAAGCAGGAAGGAAAACCTCCATCAGGACCAGAAGCAGGAAGGAAAGCCTCCATCAAGAAAAGAAGCAGGAAGGAAAACCTCCATCAGGACCAGAAGTAGGAAGGAAAACCTCCATCAGGACCAGAAGTAGGAAGGACAACCTCCATCAGGACTAGAAGTAGGAATGAAGACCTCCATCAGGACCAGAAGCAGGATGGAAAGCCTCCATCAAGAAAAGAAGCAGGAAGGAAAACCTCCATCAGGACCAGAAGCAGGAAGGAAAACCTCCATCAGCACCAGAAGCGGGAAGGAAAACCTCCACCAGAAAAAGAAGCAGGAAGGAAGACCTCCATCAGAAAAAGAAGCAGGAAGGAAAACCTCCATCAGAAAAAGAAGCAGGAAGGAAAGCCTCCATCAGAAAAAGAAGCAGGAAGGAAAACCTCCATCAAGAAAAGAAGCAGGAAGGAAAGCCTCCATCAGAAAAAGAAGCAGGAAGGAAAACCTCCATCAGGACCAGAATCAGCAAGGAAAGCCTCCATCAAGAAAAGAAGCAGGAAGGAAAACCTCAATCAGGACCAGAAGTAGGAAGAAAAACCTCCATCAGGACCAGAAGCAGGAAGGAAAACCTCCATCAGGACCAGAAGCAGGAAGGAAGACCTCCATCAGGACCAGAAGTAGGAAGGAAAACCTCCATCAGGACCAGAAGCAGGAAGGAAAACCTCCATTAGGACCAGAAGCAGGAAGGAAAACCTCCATCAGGACCAGAAGCAGAAAGGAAAACCTCCATCAGCACCAGAAGCGGGAAGGAAAACCTCCATCAGAAAAAGAAGCAGGAAGGAAAACCTCCATCAGGACCAGAAGCAGGAAGGAATACCTCCATCAGAAAAAGAAGCAGGAAGGAAGACCTCCATCAGAAAAAGAAGCAGGAAGGAAAATCTCCATCACAAAAAGAAGCAGGAAGGAAAACCTCCAACAGGACCAGAAGCAGGAAGGAAAGCCTCCATCAAGAAAAGAAGCAGGAAGGAAAAGCTCCATCAGGACCAGAAGCAGGAAGGAAAGCCTCCATCAGGACCAGAAGTAGGAAGGAAAACCTCAATCAGGACCAGAAGTAGGAAGAAAAACCTCCATCAGGACCAGAAGTAGGAAGGAAAACCTCCATCAGGACCAGAAGCAGGAAGGAAGACCTCCATCAGGACTAGAAGTAGGAAGGAAAACCTCCATCAGGACCAGAAGCAGGAAGGAAAACCTCCATTAGGACCAGAAGCAGGAAGGAAAACCTCCATCAGGACCAGAAGCAGAAAGGAAAACCTCCATCAGCACCAGAAGCGGGAAGGAAAACCTCCATCAGAAAAAGAAGCAGGAAGGAAAACCTCCATCAGGACCAGAAGCAGGAAGGAATACCTCCATCAGAAAAAGAAGCAGGAAGGAAGACCTCCATCAGAAAAAGAAGCAGGAAGGAAAATCTCCATCACAAAAAGAAGCAGGAAGGAAAACCTCCAACAGGACCAGAAGCAGGAAGGAAAGCCTCCATCAAGAAAAGAAGCAGGAAGGAGAACCTCCATCAGGACCAGAAGCAGGAAGGAAAACCTCCATTAGGACCAGAAGCAGGAAGGAAAACCTCCATCAGGACCAGAAGCAGAAAGGAAAACCTCCATCAGCACCAGAAGCGGGAAGGAAAACCTCCATCAGAAAAAGAAGCAGGAAGGAAAACCTCCATCAGGACCAGAAGCAGGAAGGAATACCTCCATCAGGACTAGAAGTAGGAAGGAAAACCTCCATCAGGACCAGAAGCAGGAAGGAAAACCTCCATTAGGACCAGAAGCAGGAAGGAAAACCTCCATCAGGACCAGAAGCAGAAAGGAAAACCTCCATCAGCACCAGAAGCGGGAAGGAAAACCTCCATCAGAAAAAGAAGCAGGAAGGAAAACCTCCATCAGGACCAGAAGCAGGAAGGAATACCTCCATCAGAAAAAGAAGCAGGAAGGAAGACCTCCATCAGAAAAAGAAGCAGGAAGGAAAATCTCCATCACAAAAAGAAGCAGGAAGGAAAACCTCCAACAGGACCAGAAGCAGGAAGGAAAGCCTCCATCAAGAAAAGAAGCAGGAAGGAGAACCTCCATCAGGACCAGAAGCAGGAAGGAAAACCTCCATTAGGACCAGAAGCAGGAAGGAAAACCTCCATCAGGACCAGAAGCAGAAAGGAAAACCTCCATCAGCACCAGAAGCGGGAAGGAAAACCTCCATCAGAAAAAGAAGCAGGAAGGAAAACCTCCATCAGGACCAGAAGCAGGAAGGAATACCTCCATCAGAAAAAGAAGCAGGAAGGAAGACCTCCATCAGAAAAAGAAGCAGGAAGGAAAATCTCCATCACAAAAAGAAGCAGGAAGGAAAACCTCCAACAGGACCAGAAGCAGGAAGGAAAGCCTCCATCAAGAAAAGAAGCAGGAAGGAAAAGCTCCATCAGGACCAGAAGCAGGAAGGAAAGCCTCCATCAGAAAAAGAAGCAGGAAGGAAAACCTCCATCAGGACCAGAAACAGGAAGGAAAGCCTCCATCAAGAAAAGAAGCAGGAAGGAAAACCTCCATCAGGACCAGAAGTAGGAAGGAAAACCTCCATCAGGACCAGAAGTAGGAAGGAAAACCTCCATCAGGACTAGAAGTAGGAAGGAAAACCTCCATCAGGACTAGAAGTAGGAATGAAGACCTCCATCAGGACCAGAAGCAGGATGGAAAGCCTCCATCAAGAAAAGAAGCAGGAAGGAAAACCTCCATCAGGACCAGAAGCAGGAAGGAAAACCTCCATCAGCATCAGAAGCGGGAAGGAAAACCTCCACCAGAAAAAGAAGCAGGAAGGAAGACCTCCATCAGAAAAAGGAGCAGGAAGGAAAGCCTCCATCAGAAAAAGAAGCAGGAAGGAAAACCTCCATCAAGAAAAGAAGCAGGAAGGAAAGCCTCCATCAGAAAAAGAAGAAGGAAGGAAAACCTCCATCAGGACCAGAATCAGCAAGGAAAGCCTCCATCAAGAAAAGAAGCAGGAAGGAAAACCTCAATCAGGACCAGAAGTAGGAAGAAAAACCTCCATCAGGACCAGAAGTAGGAAGGAAAACCTCCATCAGGACCAGAAGCAGGAAGGAAGACCTCCATCAGGACTAGAAGTAGGAAGGAAAACCTCCATCAGGACCAGAAGCAGGAAGGAAAACCTCCATCAGGACCAGAAGCAGGAAGGAAAACCTCCATCAGGACCAGAAGCAGAAAGGAAAACCTCCATCAGCACCAGAAGCGGGAAGGAAAACCTCCATCAGAAAAAGAAGCAGGAAGGAAAACCTCCGTCAGGACCAGAAGCAGGAAGGAATACCTCCATCAGAAAAAGAAGCAGGAATGAAGACCTCCATCAGAAAAAGAAGCAGGAAGGAAAATCTCCATCACAAAAAGAAGCAGGAAGGAAAACCTCCATCAAGAAAAGAAGCAGGAAGGAAAGCCTCCATCAGAAAAAGAAGCAGGAAGGAAAACCTCCATCAGGACCAGAATCAGGAAGGAAAGCCTCCATCAAGAAAAGAAGCAGGAAGGAAAACCTCCATCAGGACCAGAAGCAGGAAGGAAAGCCTCCATCAAGAAAAGAAGCAGGAAGGAAAAGCTCCATCAGGACCAGAAGCAGGAAGGAAAGCCTCCATCAGAAAAAGAAGCAGGAAGGAAAACCTCCATCAGGACCAGAAGCAGGAAGGAAAGCCTCCATCAAGAAAAGAAGCAGGAAGGAAAACCTCCATCAGGACCAGAAGTAGGAAGGAAAACCTCCATCAGGACCAGAAGTAGGAAGGAAAACCTCCATCAGGACTAGAAGTAGGAAGGAAGACCTCCATCAGCACCAGAAGCAGGAAGGAAAACCTCCATCAGGACCAGAAGCAGGAAGGAAAGCCTCCATCAAGAAAAGAAGCAGGAAGGAAAACCTCCATCAGGACCAGAAGTAGGAAGGAAAACCTCCATCAAGACCAGAAGTAGGAAGGACAACCTCCATCAGGACTAGAAGTAGGAATGAAGACCTCCATCAGGACCAGAAGCAGGATGGAAAGCCTCCATCAAGAAAAGAAGCAGAAAGGAAAACCTCCATCAGGACCAGAAGCAGGAAGGAAAACCTCCATCTGCACCAGAAGCGGGAAGGAAAACCTCCACCAGAAAAAGAAGCAGGAAGGAAGACCTCCATCAGAAAAAGAAGCAGGAAGGAAAACCTCCATCAAGAAAAGAAGCAGGAAGGAAAGCCTCCATCAGAAAAAGAAGCAGGAAGGAAAACCTCCATCAGGACCAGAATCAGGAAGGAAAGCCTCCATCAAGAAAAGAAGCAGGAAGGAAAACCTCCATCAGGACCAGAAGCAGGAAGAAAAACCTCCATCAAGAAAAGAAGCAGGAAGGAAAGCCTCCATCAGAAAAAGAAGCAGGAAGGAAAACCTCCATCAGGACCAGAATCAGGAAGGAAAGCCTCCATCAAGAAAAGAAGCAGGAAGGAAAACCTCCATCAGGACCAGAAGCAGGAAGAAAAACCTCCATCAGGACCAGAAGTAGGAAGGAAAACCTCCATCAGGACCAGAAGCAGGAAGGAAGACCTCCATCAGGACTAGAAGTAGGAAGGAAAACCTCCATCAGGACCAGAAGCAGGAAGGAAAACCTCCATCAGGACCAGAAGCAGGAAGGAAAACCTCCATCAGGACCAGAAGCAGAAAGGAAAACCTCCATCAGCACCAGAAGCAGGAAGGAAAACCTCCATCAGGACCAGAAGCAGGATGGAAAACCTCCATCAGAAAAAGAAGCAGGAAGGAAAGCCTCCATCAGAAAAAGAAGCAGGAAGGAAAACCTCCATCAGCACCAGAAGCGGGAAGGAAAACCTCCATCAGAAAAAGAAGCAGGAAGGAAGACCTCCATCACAAAAAGAAGCAGGAAGGAAAACCTCCATCAGAAAAAGAAGCAGGAAGGAAAGCCTCCATCAGAAAAAGAAGCAGGAAGGAAAACCTCCATCAGCACCAGAAGCAGGAAGGAAAACCTCCATCAGAAAAAGAAGCAGGAAGGAAAACCTCCATCAGGACCAGAAGCAGGAAGGAAAGCCTCCATCAAGAAAAGAAGCAGGAAGGAAAACCTCCATCAGGACCAGAAGCAGGAAGGAAAGCCTCCATCAGAAAAAGAAGCAGGAAGGAAAACCTCCATCAGGACCAGAAGCAGGAAGGAAAGCCTCCATCAAGAAAAGAAGCAGGAAGGAAAACCTCCATCAGGACCAGAAGTAGGAAGGAAAACCTCCATCAGGACCAGAAGTAGGAAGGAAAACCTCCATCAGGACTAGAAGTAGGAAGGAAGACCTCCATCAGGACCAGAAGTAGGAAGGAAAACCTCCATCAGGACCAGAAGCAGGAAGGAAAACCTCCATCAGGACCAGAAGCAGGAAGGAAAACCTCCATCAGGACTAGAAGTAGGAAGGAAAACCTCCATCAGGACCAGAAGCAGGAAGGAAAACCTCCATCAGGACCAGACGCAGGAAGGAAAACCTCCATCAGCACCAGAAGCAGGAAGGAAAACCTCCATCAGGACCAGAAGCAGGAAGGAAAACCACCATCAGGACCAGAAGTAGGAAGGAAAACCTCCATCAGCACCAGAAGCGGGAAGGAAAACCTCCATCAGCACCAGAAGCAGGAAGGAAAACCTCCATCAGGACCAGAAGCAGGAAGGAAGACCTCCATCAGAAAAAGAAGCAGGAAGGAAAATCTCCATCACAAAAAGAAGCAGGAAGGAAAACCTCCATCAGCACCAGAAGCAGGAAGGAAAGCCTCCATCAGAAAAAGAAGTAGGAAGGAAAACCTCCATCAGGACCAGAAGCAGGAAGGAAAGCCTCCATCAGAAAAAGAAGCAGGAAGGAAAACCTCCATCAGGACCAGAAGCAGGAAGGAAAGCCTCCATCAAGAAAAGAAGCAGGAAGGAAAACCTCCATCAGGACCAGAAGTAGGAAGGAAAACCTCCATCAGGACCAGAAGTAGGAAGGAAAACCTCCATCAGGACTAGAAGTAGGAAGGAAAACCTCCATCAGGACCAGAAGTAGGAAGGAAGACCTCCATCAGGACCAGAAGCAGGAAGGAAAGCCTCCATCAAGAAAAGAAGCAGGAAGGAAAACCTCCATCAGGACCAGAAGCAGGAAGGAAAACCTCCATCAGGACCAGAAGCAGGAAGGAAAACCTCCATCAAGAAAAGAAGCAGGAAGGAAGACCTCCATCAGAAAAAGGAGCAGGAAGGAAAGCCTCCATCAGAAAAAGAAGCAGGAAGGAAAACCTCCATCAAGAAAAGAAGCAGGAAGGAAAGCCTCCATCAGAAAAAGAAGAAGGAAGGAAAACCTCCATCAGGACCAGAATCAGCAAGGAAAGCCTCCATCAAGAAAAGAAGCAGGAAGGAAAACCTCAATCAGGACCAGAAGTAGGAAGAAAAACCTCCATCAGGACCAGACGTAGGAAGGAAAACCTCCATCAGGACCAGAAGCAGGAAGGAAGACCTCCATCAGGACTAGAAGTAGGAAGGAAAACCTCCATCAGGACCAGAAGCAGGAAGGAAAACCTCCATCAGGACCAGAAGCAGGAAGGAAAACCTCCATCAGGACCAGAAGCAGAAAGGAAAACCTCCATCAGCACCAGAAGCGGGAAGGAAAACCTCCATCAGAAAAAGAAGCAGGAAGGAAAACCTCCGTCAGGACCAGAAGCAGGAAGGAATACCTCCATCAGAAAAAGAAGCAGGAATGAAGACCTCCATCAGAAAAAGAAGCAGGAAGGAAAATCTCCATCACAAAAAGAAGCAGGAAGGAAAACCTCCATCAAGAAAAGAAGCAGGAAGGAAAGCCTCCATCAGAAAAAGAAGCAGGAAGGAAAACCTCCATCAGGACCAGAATCAGGAAGGAAAGCCTCCATCAAGAAAAGAAGCAGGAAGGAAAACCTCCATCAGGACCAGAAGCAGGAAGGAAAGCCTCCATCAAGAAAAGAAGCAGGAAGGAAAAGCTCCATCAGGACCAGAAGCAGGAAGGAAAGCCTCCATCAGAAAAAGAAGCAGGAAGGAAAACCTCCATCAGGACCAGAAGCAGGAAGGAAAGCCTCCATCAAGAAAAGAAGCAGGAAGGAAAACCTCCATCAGGACCAGAAGTAGGAAGGAAAACCTCCATCAGGACCAGAAGTAGGAAGGAAAACCTCCATCAGGACTAGAAGTAGGAAGGAAGACCTCCATCAGCACCAGAAGCAGGAAGGAAAACCTCCATCAGGACCAGAAGCAGGAAGGAAAGCCTCCATCAAGAAAAGAAGCAGGAAGGAAAACCTCCATCAGGACCAGAAGTAGGAAGGAAAACCTCCATCAAGACCAGAAGTAGGAAGGACAACCTCCATCAGGACTAGAAGTAGGAATGAAGACCTCCATCTGCACCAGAAGCGGGAAGGAAAACCTCCACCAGAAAAAGAAGCAGGAAGGAAGACCTCCATCAGAAAAAGAAGCAGGAAGGAAAACCTCCATCAAGAAAAGAAGCAGGAAGGAAAGCCTCCATCAGAAAAAGAAGCAGGAAGGAAAACCTCCATCAGGACCAGAATCAGGAAGGAAAGCCTCCATCAAGAAAAGAAGCAGGAAGGAAAACCTCCATCAGGACCAGAAGCAGGAAGAAAAACCTCCATCAAGAAAAGAAGCAGGAAGGAAAGCCTCCATCAGAAAAAGAAGCAGGAAGGAAAACCTCCATCAGGACCAGAATCAGGAAGGAAAGCCTCCATCAAGAAAAGAAGCAGGAAGGAAAACCTCCATCAGGACCAGAAGCAGGAAGAAAAACCTCCATCAGGACCAGAAGTAGGAAGGAAAACCTCCATCAGGACCAGAAGCAGGAAGGAAGACCTCCATCAGGACTAGAAGTAGGAAGGAAAACCTCCATCAGGACCAGAAGCAGGAAGGAAAACCTCCATCAGGACCAGAAGCAGGAAGGAAAACCTCCATCAGGACCAGAAGCAGAAAGGAAAACCTCCATCAGCACCAGAAGCAGGAAGGAAAACCTCCATCAGGACCAGAAGCAGGAAGGAAAACCTCCATCAGAAAAAGAAGCAGGAAGGAAAGCCTCCATCAGAAAAAGAAGCAGGAAGGAAAACCTCCATCAGCACCAGAAGCGGGAAGGAAAACCTCCATCAGAAAAAGAAGCAGGAAGGAAGACCTCCATCACAAAAAGAAGCAGGAAGGAAAACCTCCATCAGAAAAAGAAGCAGGAAGGAAAGCCTCCATCAGAAAAAGAAGCAGGAAGGAAAACCTCCATCAGCACCAGAAGCAGGAAGGAAAACCTCCATCACAAAAAGAAGCAGGAAGGAAAACCTCCATCAGGACCAGAAGCAGGAAGGAAAGCCTCCATCAAGAAAAGAAGCAGGAAGGAAAACCTCCATCAGGACCAGAAGCAGGAAGGAAAGCCTCCATCAGAAAAAGAAGCAGGAAGGAAAACCTCCATCAGGACCAGAAGCAGGAAGGAAAGCCTCCGTCAAGAAAAGAAGCAGGAAGGAAAACCTCCATTAGGACCAGAAGTAGGAAGGAAAACCTCCATCAGGACCAGAAGTAGGAAGGAAAACCTCCATCAGGACTAGAAGTAGGAAGGAAGACCTCCATCAGGACCAGAAGTAGGAAGGAAAACCTCCATCAGGACCAGAAGCAGGAAGGAAAACCTCCATCAGGACCAGAAGCAGGAAGGAAAACCTCCATCAGGACTAGAAGTAGGAAGGAAAACCTCCATCAGGACCAGAAGCAGGAAGGAAAACCTCCATCAGGACCAGACGCAGGAAGGAAAACCTCCATCAGCACCAGAAGCAGGAAGGAAAACCTCCATCAGGACCAGAAGCAGGAAGGAAAACCACCATCAGGACCAGAAGTAGGAAGGAAAACCTCCATCAAGACCAGAAGTAGGAAGGAAAACCTCCATCAGGACTAGAAGTAGGAATGAAGACCTCCATCTGCACCAGAAGCGGGAAGGAAAACCTCCACCAGAAAAAGAAGCAGGAAGGAAGACCTCCATCAGAAAAAGAAGCAGGAAGGAAAACCTCCATCAAGAAAAGAAGCAGGAAGGAAAGCCTCCATCAGAAAAAGAAGCAGGAAGGAAAACCTCCATCAGGACCAGAATCAGGAAGGAAAGCCTCCATCAAGAAAAGAAGCAGGAAGGAAAACCTCCATCAGGACCAGAAGCAGGAAGGAAAACCTCCATCAAGAAAAGAAGCAGGAAGGAAAGCCTCCATCAGAAAAAGAAGCAGGAAGGAAAACCTCCATCAGGACCAGAATCAGGAAGGAAAGCCTCCATCAAGAAAAGAAGCAGGAAGGAAAACCTCCATCAGGACCAGAAGCAGGAAGAAAAACCTCCATCAGGACCAGAAGTAGGAAGGAAAACCTCCATCAGGACCAGAAGCAGGAAGGAAGACCTCCATCAGGACTAGAAGTAGGAAGGAAAACCTCCATCAGGACCAGAAGCAGGAAGGAAAACCTCCATCAGGACCAGAAGCAGGAAGGAAAACCTCCATCAGGACCAGAAGCAGAAAGGAAAACCTCCATCAGCACCAGAAGCAGGAAGGAAAACCTCCATCAGGACCAGAAGCAGGATGGAAAACCTCCATCAGAAAAAGAAGCAGGAAGGAAAGCCTCCATCAGAAAAAGAAGCAGGAAGGAAAACCTCCATCAGCACCAGAAGCGGGAAGGAAAACCTCCATCAGAAAAAGAAGCAGGAAGGAAGACCTCCATCACAAAAAGAAGCAGGAAGGAAAACCTCCATCAGAAAAAGAAGCAGGAAGGAAAGCCTCCATCAGAAAAAGAAGCAGGAAGGAAAACCTCCATCAGCACCAGAAGCGGGAAGGAAAACCTCCATCACAAAAAGAAGCAGGAAGGAAAACCTCCATCAGGACCAGAAGCAGGAAGGAAAGCCTCCATCAAGAAAAGAAGCAGGAAGGAAAACCTCCATCAGGACCAGAAGCAGGAAGGAAAGCCTCCATCAGAAAAAGAAGCAGGAAGGAAAACCTCCATCAGGACCAGAAGCAGGAAGGAAAGCCTCCATCAAGAAAAGAAGCAGGAAGGAAAACCTCCATCAGGACCAGAAGTAGGAAGGAAAACCTCCATCAGGACCAGAAGTAGGAAGGAAAACCTCCATCAGGACTAGAAGTAGGAAGGAAGACCTCCATCAGGACCAGAAGTAGGAAGGAAAACCTCCATCAGGACCAGAAGCAGGAAGGAAAACCTCCATCAGGACCAGAAGCAGGAAGGAAAACCTCCATCAGGACTAGAAGTAGGAAGGAAAACCTCCATCAGGACCAGAAGCAGGAAGGAAAACCTCCATCAGGACCAGACGCAGGAAGGAAAACCTCCATCAGCACCAGAAGCAGGAAGGAAAACCTCCATCAGGACCAGAAGCAGGAAGGAAAACCACCATCAGGACCAGAAGTAGGAAGGAAAACCTCCATCAGCACCAGAAGCGGGAAGGAAAACCTCCATCAGCACCAGAAGCAGGAAGGAAAACCTCCATCAGGACCAGAAGCAGGAAGGAAGACCTCCATCAGAAAAAGAAGCAGGAAGGAAAATCTCCATCACAAAAAGAAGCAGGAAGGAAAACCTCCATCAGGACCAGAAGCAGGAAGGAAAACCTCCATCAAGAAAAGAAGCAGGAATGAAAACCTCCATCAGGACCAGAAGTAGGAAGGAAAACCTCCATCAGAAAAAGAAGCAGGAAGGAAAACCTCCATCAGGACCAGAAGTAGGAAGGAAAACCTCCATCAGAAAAAGAAGCAGGAAGGAAAACCTCCATCAGGACCAGAAGCAGGAAGGAAAACCTCCATCAGGACCAGAAGTAGGAAGGAAAACCTCCATCAGAAAAAGAAGCAGGAAGGAAAACCTCCATCAGGACCAGAAGCAGGAAGGAAAGCCTCCATCAAGAAAAGAAGCAGGAAGGAAAACCTCCATCAGGACCAGAAGCAGGAAGGAAAACCTCCATCAGGACCAGAAGTAGGAAGGAAAACCTCCATCTGGACTAGAAGTAGGAAGGAAAACCTCCATCAGGACCAGAAGCAGGAAGGAAAACCTCCATCAGCACCAGAAGTAGGAAGGAAAACCTTCATCAGGACCAGAAGCAGGAAGGAAAACCTTCATCATGACCAGAAGTAGGAAGGAAAACCTCCATCAGCACCAGAAGCAGGAAGGAAAACCTCCATCAGCACCAGAAGCAGGAAGGAAAACCTCCATCAGCACCAGAAGCAGGAAGGAAAACCTCCATCAGCACCAGAAGCAGGAAGGAAAACCTCCATCAGGACCAGAAGCAGGAAGGAAAACCTCCATCAGCACCAGAAGCAGGAAGGAAAACCTCCATCAGCACCAGAAGCAGGAAGGAAAACCTTCATCAGCACCAGAAGCAGGAAGGAAAACCTCCATCAGGACCAGAAGTAGGAAGGAAAACCTCCATCAGGACCAGAAGTAGGAAGGAAAACCTTCATCAGGACCAGAAGCAGGAAGGAAAACCTTCATCATGACCAGAAGTAGGAAGGAAAACCTCCATCAGCACCAGAAGCAGGAAGGAAAACCTCCATCAGCACCAGAAGCAGGAAGGAAAACCTCCATCAGCACCAGAAGCAGGAAGGAAAACCTCCATCAGCACCAGAAGCAGGAAGGAAAACCTCCATCAGGACCAGAAGCAGGAAGGAAAACCTCCATCAGCACCAGAAGCAGGAAGGAAAACCTCCATCAGCACCAGAAGCAGGAAGGAAAACCTTCATCAGCACCAGAAGCAGGAAGGAAAACCTCCATCAGCACCAGAAGCAGGAAGGAAAACCTTCATCAGCACCAGAAGCAGGAAGGAAAACCTCCATCAGGACCAGAAGTAGGAAGGAAAACCTCCATCAGGACTAGAAGCAGGAAGGACGGTTATCTTCCTGGACCAGTTGGGGGTGGAGAGGACAGCAGCAGAACTCTAATCCAGGGATTCCTGCTGAGAGAGAAGAAGAGAAACACACGAACAATAACAACGTCAGATGTTTCTACATGAAGAGCTGGATCCTGTTTAAAGTGTCGGCATCAGTGTTTCTTTATCAGCAGTAGTACAGGAAAATACTTTGTATAGTATTATATACCTAACCTGCTTTGATATTGGTTAAACGTTTAATTATTACACTAATTATAAGTTAATTCCTAGACAGGACCCGTCCTGATTGATGAGGTTTGGCTCAAACTTTTGTCCTTTGTCCATGAATGGGATTAATCTGTTTTTTACCAGCTCGGATCAGGATCATCTCTAGATTTAGGATTATGTCATCTTCTGGAAGTAAATCATGGTCGACATAAAACCCACAAACCATCACTGCTCCGGGTAACCATGGCAACATATTTTGAATCCAAGCACTGTTTGCAGCTGCTGTAAACATCAGCTGTCAGGAAGCTAACGGCAGCCGGCAGGACACGTTTCACACCTGTCTGATGCCGTTACCGCGGAAACACAGCAGCTGTCTGTTCCTGACAGCTGATTGGTTCAGCCTGTTGACGTGAGTTAAACGCAACAAACAAGTAGCAGAGCGCTGTGATGAGGAGGGATGAAACTTCCGCTGTGATGGGGATGCTTGTTCTGCAGCTGTTTTCAGTTAATCATTCAGACACGTTAATAAACAGATTAAATATTCTCATAGAAAGCCGTCAGCCTGTAGCATCACAACGGATTAATCAGACGTCATACAGGTATGGTCCCAGCAGCTCTGCAGCCTTTTTCACTCTGAACATGTTGACATGATCTCTTTCATTTCATGAACACCATCGGATGGGCTGCTGTGATCATCCCGACGCGTTTACTTCTGTCAGAAAAACTTCCTCAAAGTTTCAGGTCTTATCTTTGTTTTTATTTCTGCATATTTGCAAATTAAGGAGCACTGTGTTTTCTTTACTTTAGTTTAAATCTGAAGAAGCAGGGCATCCCCCTGACTTTGCAACTTTACTAAGGAAGCCCAGAAGAGACAATTAAAACTAGACCGTAGAAGAGGCATTACCAGCTTCAGTCCTCGAGGGCTGATGTCCTGCAGGTATTGGATGTTTCCATCCTGCAATATCTCACTCAAATAACATGGATGTTGTGCGCAGGTCTGTTAATGACCCATTCATTTAAATCAGATGTGTTGCTGCAGGAGTCCATCTAACACCTGCAGGAAACCGGCCCTCCAGGACCAGAAATGGTGATCCCTGCTGTAGAGGAGCCTTTTAAGATCTTCTCATAAAGCCAGCTTGACGCTCTATCCCTCGTTATCCACGTGTCACTTGTAAAAACCTCCTTCTGTTTCAGTCAAACAGGGTTAGGGTACTACTCCATGCTTACCTGACTGTTCGTCTGATCAGGTGACAGCTCCACCCTCCGTGCATGTGAAGCCAGTCTAATATGCAAGTCATTTTAGAGCCAGAATGTCCTCATCCAAGTTACGAATGTATTTAAATAAAGCATTGACACGTTTCTTCTTATTTTGTTTAGCTCAAATTATACAACAAACATATATTAAATAATCTGAAAACATGCATGAAATCTTTACCTTAAAACTTTAACCATTACTTAACCAAAACATGCCTTTAGACGTCTACACCCACAATAAATAAAAAAGGTAAAAAAAAAAGGTGATGCTGATGATGACGATGACCTGGACATTTGTAGGAAAAAAAACAGCCTATGGAAAAAAGCTGAGTCATGGAAATGTCTAGCTTTTATTTGTGTATATTAATTCACAGAGTTTCAGATTAGATCCAATATCTTGTCTTCTGATAGAAAAACCTTCTAATTACAATAGTCACAACTTAGTAATCATAAGGATTTAACTTTATACACTGAAGATGGTTCAGTGGAGAACGCCATCACCCTTCAACCAGGAAACCTGAGCTCAACGACCGGTTAGAGTGTGTGCCTTTTGATGGAGTGTATTTAAAACAAAACCACATCAAATCATCTCACTGTGTTTATTTGCTGTCATATTTTCAATTTCTTGCATCTGAAATTGAATCTTGATGGAAACAACCAGCTAATCAAGCTAGCTGTCAAAAAAAAACTGGTTAGTTTTTACTGTTAATGTTAGCGTGTAGTTAACCTTCCATCATTCCTGGTCATTTTCCCTGGTTTTGTACAGGTATAATGTATTTTTGTTTGTTTGTTTGTTTTGGTTCAAAACACATTTGTTAGTATTTTGGTTAAAACTCTTAATACATTGATCATCTCTTGCTGCTGTTGGTTTGGCCCTAAATCTCAAATTAAGAAAAAGAAAATTCAGCTAAAATCCGCCATCTTCAGATTAACTTCATCATGTCTCATGTTGGTTTCTGAATTAGTTCAGACTGAAATTTAAACGTGTTTCGGTGAGTTTGGCTCAGGTTCTTTCTGATGTTGATTAGTGGTGCTGAACAGAGCTGAAGATGGTCCAGTGGAGAAAGACATCGCCCTTCAACCAGGACACCTGAGATCAATTACAGGTTGGAGTGTGTGTGAGGAATGAATGTGTGTGGGGTCAAAACTAAAAACTCAAAACAGGTTCACCCCAAAACATGTCAAAACCAAAACAGCCGTGTTGTTGCGCTAGCGGAATTTCTCGTTATTTAACATGGACCTTCTTGGAAAATAAGCTAGCTGAGTCAAACATTTTAATATTAGCTTAAACTCCTGCTTGTGGTTATGTTTTAATATTATCTTGAAGCCTGCCCTCCCCACTTGCATTAACATTTAGTTTGTGCGTTAATTAGCTAATGTCAGCATGTAAGTAACCTCTTGTTGATGAGATTTTTCACTGTTTCTGGCATTCAACAAATTTAAAACCAAATTTCAAACTCTATATTTTCAGCACTTCTAGCAAACAGTTTTTGTTTCTAAATCTGTGAATGACACCATATTTTAGGGTCTAAAGAAGGAAACCTATTAGATCAACTGTCAAAATAATTTGATATCTCATTCTGTTGTCTGTCTAAAACATATATAAAACAGAAAAAAGTGCTTTTTACTGCTGCCATTTGCATATATTCATGCCATTAGCTGTCAACTGAAACTTCTGGAGGTTCTCTATTTCAGACTCATTTCCAGAGGTGGCAGCTTTCTCAGCGTCAGTGCCTCAGCACTCAGTCACTTTCTGCTTTTAAAGCCCTGCTCAAAACACACTTCTTACACACTTCCTTTTTCGTTAGACAGTCTTTAATTGTTTATACCTAATAACTCTCTGACCGATGCTTGTGTTCCCACATAATTTCAAGCAAGTTAGAAGTTCAGTCACTTCTAAAAAAAAAAAACTGGACCCTGCCACAGAATTACAGGCCTGGAGCCCGTTGCTGCAGGTCATTCCCCCCTCTCTCCGGTCCAGCTACTGTTAAAATAAAGGCCACTAGAGCTTAAAATTCCTTTAAAAGAAAGAGCCTTGCATGGCCGATTGGTCCTGTTTACGTCCCAGCCTGGCTGCAGCGTTGCCGTGGCAACAGGGATCTGGGTTTGCTGGTTGGTTGTACGTTTCAGGTTGCCGCCTGGAAGCCCCTTCCATTGATTTTAGGATCTGCGTGTTCTGTGGACACTTTTAAAAAGCAGCTGAAACCTTTTTATTTAACAGCCTTTTCACAACTTTTATGATTCTAAATTAATTTTTTTATATATTTGGTTTTTTATTTAATCTGCTCTTTATTTTGTTTATATGTTGTTTAATTTATTGTATGGTTGTGTTTTTATTATTGTGGAGCACTTGAAAAGTGCTATATAAATACAATTTACTTCTCCGCACTAGCTTATAGTCAAGCTCGACGTTACAAACTGTGCAAAGAAAGCGTTAAAAAGTAGTAAAATCACAACTACTCTACTTCCTTCTCTACAATGAACAATTATATTTGGAACTAATGACGTCTTTTATTACATATGATAAAGATTCAGGCTATTGAGGTTTAAGTGTATGTGTAGACTTATCTGTCGCATGGTTTCGGATGATCTAATCATCAGTGGGACGTAAAATGGACGCTGAGTTTTGGAAATGTAGTAGTTGCATATTTTCTATTAAACCTGCCTGATTCATCTGTAACCGGGTTTTCTCCACAAGTATGAATAAACTATGTGAATAAAGCTGAACTGAATATTTCTGGTTGAGTCTGTGTTTGGTTAATCCATTTACACTATTTCTGAGCCACATAGGAGATGTTAGTCGACGATTCAAGGAACATGCTGCAGATTTAGACCTGAACTTGTGGTTTAAGAGGCTGCATCTGCTTGGACTGAAGCTCAGATCCAAACAGTAATTATCCTGTTACGGTAATTATCCCGTTAAGCTCAGAGATGCAGAAAAAATGTCCATCAGCTCGTCTCTGATCTGTGTCTGTTCTCTGTCACTCCTCCAATAATAAACATGTTAAAATGCTTCTTTAATAGGTTCAAAGGTCGAGTCAGAAGGTGGCGGCGGGAGGTTCTGCGTCATGCCAACGCCCCGACCAATAAAACGCCTCGCTGTGGGGGATCCAATCAGACGCACAGCTGGTGGTGAATGTGTCTATCAGTCCGGACTAATCAATGAGCAGAGACTCCACAGGCGTGTGTCCATCAAACACACAAACACTCACACCAAACTGATTCATGGAGTCCACATGATTGGCAGATCAGCACACACATCATGTGACCCACCCCACTGATGCCCAGCAGGATTCTGGGAAAGCTATTCAGACAAACAGAAGTCATCCTGACAGGAAGTTAAAGACTCACCGAGGAAGACGAGGACAGAGGGGACAGGAGAGGAAGAAGAGAAGAAGTAAAAGAGGACATAAGAAATAAGAAGAGGAGATGACTCTGACCAGGAAGAAAGAGAGAGGACACACGTATGAGGAGAGGCAAGAATGAATGAAGCAAAGGGAAATAATCCATGAAAAGAGTAAAGGAAACTGAAAGGAGGAGAAGTAAAGTAAACAAGAAGAGGAGAGGAACACCAAAAAAAGAAGTAAAGGAATAAAATGAGAACTGAGAAGACAAGACAGAAGAATTAGAATCCAGCTTTCTGATTGGATAGAAAAGTAGATTCTTCACTGTACTTCCTGTTTCAGCTCTAAGTCCTGAAGCTGTCACACGGCTGAAGTCAGATATCTGAATGTTCGGAAAACCTTCAGCTTGAAAAGAGTCAGACTATAATCCAGGAAAATAAGATAAATACTCCTAATAAGATTTCCTTAAAAAAATAATTCAGTGTCTTACAAAAAGAGTTTTTACATGCTGGAAATGATTTTATGTCATTTACTGATCCAAAACTATTTTTTCATGTTTAAGACCTCCCACTCCAAGATACATTTTGTTGTTATGGGCAACATGTTGCAGCAATCGAAGAAAACAGAGAAAATTCATAGATCATAAGACGACTGTTAGAAAGCAATAAAAACAAGTAAATGTCGTCAAAAACGTCAACAAATCATGAAAGAATGAGCTGACAAAATCACAATTTATTTAATAAATGAAGGCTTCTGTTTTTTTTACAACGATCTGGTGACCCCCTGAACTTATCCTGCGAGGGGTCGGAAGCCTCAGGTTGGAAAAGGCTGATCTAGAAGCTGTTGAAGGCTCATGGGAAATAAACTAAAAGCATCCTGACGTGATTCTTCATACTTTCTAAAGCCACGTGTCCACCAGCTGGTCCGGCTGAGTATAGGACGGTTTGGTTTGGTTCCTGATCTCCATTGTGTTTCCACAGCAACCATACCTTTACCTGGTAGGCAGAGAAGAATGGTGGACATCCATGTCTTCTTTCTTCCTGTCATGTGGCTTTAAACAACAATAAATCCAGCATATATTTAAACCCGGAGCTGTTCCTGCAGAGTCAAACAGGAAGTAATGATTCTTTCCACCAATCAGAGGATTGCAGTGTGTCACGCTCCACCCTTTAGGATTGGATTGGTAAGAGTGGGTCCCCGACGGATGGGTCCTAAAAAAGTAGGACAGCTTGGATCCCATCCCGTCTTTGCCTGTGTAAACACATAAAATGTGAAGCAATCCGTCCTGAATCGGACCCGCTGGTGGAAACTGGGCTTCTGTGGTTGCAGTTCACCTACTGACCTGGTATCAGGGTGGATGATACCATCATCTACCTGCTGCGTCGGGCCCCGTCTCATGTAAGTGATGCCATCATCATCTACCCCATCACCCGCCTGTCTGTCTGCCACCTTCCACACTGCTTTGCTTTGCACCGCTTAGTTTTATGTAAAAACTAATTATTAATTAAAAATGTCTTAGTTTAACATCTCTGTAGAATTTGTTTTTAGTAACTATTGCTGTTGTTGTTGTCATTGCCCCCTTTATTCTTTGTGTGGGCTCAGTCTTGCTGCTGTGCTATGTACATTCCCCATTGAGGGATCAACAATCTCATCTCATCTCATCTCATCTCATCAAGCAAATCCAGTAAGGTAAGCATCCTGGATCCTCTCCTGGCTCTGGAAGCATGGACACATTCCATCTATGTGGAAAACTTTTTACAAACTGAAGCTTTTCTGTGAGGATGTCTTTTTACTGAGGACACTTTATTCACTTCTGCTCTTTTATCCCTTCCATGTTTCCTTATTTCCTCTCCTTTCTAGTCCACCATCATCTTGGCTCCTGTTTTCTGTGTTTCCATCATCATTTCCTCATCTTTCCTCATTTCTACTCGTTTATTCTGTTTTTCCTCCACTTATTTCCTATTTAGTCTCCTTCTTGTCCCTCCCTCACCTTGTTTCCCTTTTCTCTCCTCTTTGTGTCATTATCCTTTTCCACCATTTCACTGAAATTCATTAACATTAAATTACACTTTTTTATTCTGCCAGAAAGTAGATCAACTTTATTTAAAAATCTGATTCCAAAGCATCCTCCAACCCAAACTTAATAAATAATTAATAATGAATTATTGACATTCAGCAGGACTGAAGTCAGCTTTGTCATTTACAACCAGTGTGAAGCAGCAAATTTCAGGCATTAAACTGTGAATGTTATTAACTTTTCCCAGAAAACCTGAGCTGTTGCTGTCTCAGACGCTAAACTCCTACACCATCATTTTCCACAACCTTGAGTCTGTTTCTGCAGAATTCTGAGAAAATGAAAAGCTTCTGAACACCTGGACGTCCTTTGCTTTTTCACTTTTATATATTTTAGGGGTGGGACGCAATTAAAAAAATTCTAATTAATTACAGACTTTATAAATTATTGATCTCATTTAATTGCATTTAATCACATAAATGAATACTACTGATAGTTTTTAACCTATTTTATTTACAGTTGTCATGTCGTGTTTTGCATGGTAGAGAGGTTGCCTGATTATGGTAAAAACTGTATTCAGCTGTACACCTGAATTGATGCAAAAAGACAATTTTTTTTTTATTTAAATGGATTTTAGTGGACGATTGACTCAAATAAAAGACCAAGACATTAATATTGTAAACTCAAGCTCTACTAATATCTAGATAAAAGCATGTAAATGCATTTCAATTTGAAACAGTAGAAAAAGAAAAGATCCCTGGCCCAAAACGTTCAGCAGCTGCAGCTGTTCTCTGGTTAAGAGTCTACAACATGTTACAGAACTTTAACTTTTACACATTTTCCTCCACCTGCCTCATTAACAGGCATTAAAATGTGATGCTAGGACGGGATCAGCCAGCAGCAGCTTCCAGTCTGGTCCTGGAGCAGCGGGAAAAGTCTTCGGCTCTGGAGCTGGAAGCTGATGGACAGGGGAGGGGCCTGCAGAAGGGGGAGGGGCAGAAGATGCTTACCGAGAAGAAGTAAACGTGCTTTCACATCAGTTTCCAAAAGCCTCCACAAAAATTTGCTACATTTGTCGCCAGCTGCTTCTTTGTAACAGAGTCCCTACACGGGTTTGAAAACGCAGATAAATTAGCCCGACTCTGACATGTCTCTCAATTTAATCAGTGTACCAGAAACCATGCACTGACCAACGTTCATGATAAGCGTAACTAGCAGAATAATAAAAGTAAAATTCATATCAGCCAGCGAGCTAGCATTCACTGAAGATCAGACATGATGTTCCTCATTACATTAGCCTCTATATTTCTTACTGTTTACTGTTATTACAATTTACCTTTGTAAGTTCAAATAATCAGGCTGTAAGGGCTTGCTTTTATCTGTTAGCTACCTCATACTTGAAGATAAAAATCAGGCATTTAACAGTTTTGATCGTACTGTGGTGGCTCTGATAATCTCAGCACAGAACACACACATGACGATTCTATCCCACAACCGATCTAGAATCTAGTCCTCTGAGCTGGAAATCTTGTGTGATCAAACGTGATCTAACCAAAACGAAGACGAAGAAGACACATAGCAACAACCGGAAAAACAAAGAAAAACCAAGGCAACAACCAGAAAACACAACATCCTACATGACAGAGGACACACGATGAAGAAATGATGGTGTCTTGTGAGATCTATTAACAGAAAAATCCAGAACTAAAGAAAAAAGAAATACCAGACCGGAGACAGCGTGAACACGGACTTTCTATCCTTCCTTGCTCCCCAGTCAGCTCGCTCTCTGATTGGCTACATTCTGTTCCACATCACAATCTACACAGTCACAATTTATTGTCCAGCAGGTAGATGAAAAACTTGGTCAGGGAGGCGTCAGGATTTGAACCTGGTCTGGCTGCGTTTATGGGCTGCTATGCCAGGTGAATTAAACACTTCGTCCACAGGCGTGTTCAGCTACAACAAAACCAGTTATTTTCCTTGTCCTTCCATCTGGTTGTTTTGCTCCTGAAGCAACATTTCTGAGGGTTTAGTAACCGTGCTGCTCTGGTCTGTTGCCTCCACTATTGGTGAAAACTCAAACAGAAACAGCTGCTAAAAATTCCTGCTTTTACCTAACATTGGGAGGCAGAGGAGAGGTGATTCCTTCTGGGAGAAGTTGCACCTAGGTTCAAGGTTAGCTCCCTTCATTTTACCCAGCAGCAGCTAGCTTTAGGGTTAGCTTGCTTCATTTTACCCAGGAGCAGCTAGCGTCAGGGTTAGCTCCCTTCATTTTACCCAGCAGCAGCTAGCGTCAGGGTTAGCTCCCTTCATTTTACCCAGGAGCAGCTAGCGTCAGGGTTAGCTCCCTTCATTTTACCCAGCAGCAGCTAGCGTCAGGGTTAGCTCCCTTCATTTTACCCAGCAGCAGCTAGCTTCAGGGTTAGCTCCCTTCATTTTACCCAGCAGCAGCTAGCATCAGGGTTAGCTCCCTTCATTTTACCCAGCAGCAGCTAGCGTCAGGGTTAGCTCCCTTCATTTTACCCAGGAGCAGCTAGCGTCAGGGTTAGCTCCCTTCATTTTACCCAGGAGCAGCTAGCGTCAGGGTTAGCTCCCTTCATTTTACCCAGCAGCAGCTAGCGTCAGGGTTAGCTCCCTTCATTTTACCCAGCAGCAGCTAGCTTCAAAGTTAGCTCCCTTCATTTTACCCAGGAGCAGCTAGCAGCAGCTAGCTTCAGGGTTAGCTCCCTTGATTTTACCCAGCAGCAGCTAGCTTCAGGGTTAGCTCCCTTCAATTTACCCAGTAGTGGTGAAGCAGACACGGGACTCTGCTGGAACTAGTTGAGCTTTGTGGTGTTTATTGCTAAAGCTGGTAGCAAAACATTCAGCAGAGGAAGTTTCTCACAGCTACTTCCTCTGCTCCGACACCCCCCTACCATCCCTACAGCTCTGACTCAGACCTGCATGGTACATCTCTCTCTCTCTCTCTCACCACCTCGACCTTAAAGGTGCCATTTTTAACACAGCTCTGTAAACATCGCCATATCTCTGCACAATGACACATAAAAAGCATTTCAACTACTTGAACTCATTGAATAATAACAAATAATAATAATAATATTAACTGATGTTTTGGTAAGAGGCACCTCAGGAGGAATCAGACTTTCATCAACTGTCAGGAGACCTGTTGCCATGGAAACAAAGGGATGCTGCCATCAGCCAACCACCTGACAGGCTGAGATAACGTCCCCCCCCCCCCCCCCCCCCCCCACCTCACACACACACACACACACACACTCTGCTCCACCTGATAACAGTTTAATCTATTTTCAATTACTATCTGATTTCTTCCAGCTGCAGCTGTTCTCACGTTTCTTCCTGCTCGTTTTTCTAGTAAAACTTGTTTCTACTTTTCATTTTAGTTTCTGTTTGTCTGCTTCTGACTTGGATTATTGAAATTTAAACTTTGGACACAGAATCTGAACCACAGATCTGGCTTTAATCTGATCCGGACCTTCATGTGGACACCTCTTCAACACGAAACAACCAAAATTCTGGTTCAGATGGCAGCCAGCTCTGTTCCGGATTCGCCTCCGGACCGGCATCACATCTGTTTTATAACTAAAGACCAGAGTGGTGCTCAGTGGTGCTTTATTGGGCCAGAACATGTGTATTCAGAAGACTCTAAGCATATGGACCGGATCTGGAGCCAAATTACCACCCAGATCTGACCAACTGCGTCTGTTCCAGGCCACATTTACAGGCTGTTACTGGAATCGTTACTGACCCCAGGCCTTTGTGCCAAAAAACACTGGTCCGGATCTGTGATGTGTATTTCAGTTAGAACTTGTGAGGGCTCTGGGCCAGATCCGGGCCACATGATTATTGTTGGGTGATCATCACTGGGATGTGCTGGTCCAAACCTGGATCTGACCTGGCCAAGATCCGGTTTGTCCCTGGTTGTTACCTGTAGGGGCGCCACCAGGAATTTATGGCCCCATGAAAGACAGTGACCTTGCCCCTCCCCAATAAATAAACTCTATTGCCAAAAATATTGACTCACCTGCCTTGACTCTCGTATAAACTTAGTAGACACCCCATTCTTAATCAGATGAGTTCAGTATGACGGTGGCCCACTCTTTACAGCTATAACAGCTTCAACTTTTCTGGGAAGGCTTTCCACAGGTTTAGGAGTGTTTATCGGAATTTCATTCCTCCAGAATCGCATTTGTGAGATCAGACCCTGATGCTGGACCAGAAGGCCTGGCTCTCAGCTTCCGCTATAATTCATCCCAAAGGTCTTCTATCAGGTTGAGGTCAGGACTCCGCAGGCCAACCAAATTCATCCACACCAAACCGAAACAGGAAAGGGCCATTCCCAAACTGTTCCCACAAAGTTGGGAGTATGGAATTATCCAAAATCTCTTGCTATGCTGAAGCATTCAGTTTCTCTCACTGGAACTAAGGGGCCAAGTCCAGCTCCTGTAAAACAACCCCAATCCCCCCTCCACCAAATTTTACACTTGGTACAATGCAGTCAGACAAGAACCGTTGTCCTGAAAACCGCTGTACTCCGACTCTTCCATCAGATCGCCAGATGGTGAAGTGTGATTCGTCCCTCCAGAGAACGGGTCTCTACTGGTCCAGAGTCTACATTCTCTACGCCACTGCATCCGGTGATGAACGGCCTGGATGCAGCTGCTCGGCCATGGAAACCCCATCCATGAAGCTCTCTTCTGCTCTAGAGCTGATCCAAAGGCCACATGAAGTTTGGAGGTTGGCAGCAATCAACTCTGAAGAAAATTGCCGACCTTTGCGTCTCAGCATTCGCCGACCCTGCTCAGTCATTTTATGGGGCCGACCACTTCCTGGCTGAGTTGCTGTCGTTCAGTCGCCTCCACGTTGTTACAATTCCACTGGCAGCTGACTGTGGAATACTTAGGAGTCAGGCAGTTTCATGACTGGACTTATTGGACAGGTGGCATCCTGTCACAGAACCAGGCTGGAATCCACTGAGCTCCTGAGAGCGACCCGTTCCATCACAGATGTTTGTAGAAACAGTCTGCATGATGAGTTCTAAACCGTCTTGTTTAACTCTATGACGTCTAGAAGTGGTTGCAGCACAAAACTGAAATAAAACAAACTTCTGACACCTGCAGCAGGTGAGGCGGAGCCTGCTGCAACAGGTGAAGCAGGTGAGGTAGGTAAGGCGGAGCCTGCCGCAGCAGGTGAGGCAGGTGAGGCGGAGCCTCATGGCATTAACATGGACATGAAAAATAAATATGTTAAATAAAAGCTCCTCAAAAATGTAATGAAGTGATATGTCAAATTTAGACCTATTTAGCATATTTTACAGAGTTTTACTGTTGAAGCTACATTATCTTACCTTTTATCTGAGAATATGTCAGTATTTTCAAAAAGTCTAAATACTGACCAGTCGTGTGAGAGTACAGTAGTATGTTTGGTGAGTATAGTAGTATGTTTGGTGAGTATAGTAGTATGTTTGGTGAGTATAGTAGTATGTGTGTGTGAGTGTAGTAGTATGTGTGTGATCAAGGTTAAATACACGGAGTCTCAGTATAACGTGTTAATTAGCAACCTGGCTATCAGCTAACACGAGCTGTACAGAAATGTGTAAAATGCTGAAAGTCATCAGGCCTGAACTTGTGGAGTATACTGGCCGACTGCTCTCCATCACACAGCAGGTTGGATGAGGAGAGGAGATGATAAAGGCTGAAAGAGACAATAGGCAGAAAAACGCTACGTGATCGAGTACAAGATTTCACTTGCATAAATGTCGCCTGTCGTTTAGCTGGAGGAGGGCAGCCATTTTCATCTCATCTGGGAAGTTCTGCAGGAAATGATGGAGAAGGAGCGACGTTGCCTCCCGTGTCCAGCTCATTAGCTTACTTAAAAAAGGCTCCAGCAGGTCTTGGGTTCATCTTTGCTGGATTGGTTTGGGGCTTCACAGCCCTCTCATCAGCTGATCTTCTCCCCTTTGCCAGCCATGACCGAACATGACTGTGGGGGTTGAACTGCTCTAACAATGGCCCATTGCATTTAGTGAAAACCAGGTTGGAAAGCCTGCTTACAGCAAGTAGGTTCCTGTAGGCAGAAAGGATGTCCTGCTGCAGGCTCGCTTACATTCACTGGTAGACATGGACATAGTGTTGACAGCTTTAAGATGAAGGCGGATGAAAGTGCTTAAAGGTGGATAAAGGCGGATGAAAGTGTTTGAAGGTTGATGAAGGTCAATGAAGGTGGATGAAAGTGTTTGAAGGTGGATGAAAGTGGATGAAGGTGGATGAAAGTGGATGAAAGTGGATGAAAGTGGATGAAGGTGGATAAAAGTGGATGAAGGTGGATGAAGATCAATGAAGGTGGATGAAAGTGTTTGAAGGTGGATGAAAGTGGATGAAGGTGGATGAAAGTGGATGAAAGTGGATGAAGGTGGATAAAAGTGGATGAAGGTGGATGAAGATCAATGAAGGTGGATGAAAGTGTTTGAAGGTGGATGAAAGTGGATGAAGGTGGATGAAAGTGGATGAAAGTGGATGAAGGTGGATGAAAGTGGATGAAAGTGGATAAAAGTGGATGAAGGCGGATGAAAGTGGTTGAAGGTGGATGAAAGTGGTTGAAGTTGGATGAAGGTGGATGAAAGTAAGTGAAGGTGGATGAAAGTGGATGAAGGTGGATGAAGGCGGATGAAAGTGGTTGAAGGCGGATGAAAGTGGTTGAAGGTGGATGAAGGCGGATGAAAGTGGTTCAAGGCGGATGAAGGCAGATGAAAGTGGTTGAAGGTGGATGAAAGTGGTTGAAGTTGGATGAAGGCGGATGAAAGTGGATGAAGGTGGATAAAAGTGGATGAAGGTGGATGAAGGCGGATAAAAGTGGCTAAAGGTGGATGAAAGTGTTTGAAGGTTGATGAAGGTCAATGAAGGTGGATGAAAGTGTTTGAAGGTGGATGAAAGTGGATGAAGGTGGAGGAAAGTGGATGAAGGTGGATAAAAGTGGATGAAGGCGGATGAAGGCAGATAAAAGTGGTTGAAGGTGGATGAAAGTGGTTGAAGTTGGATGAAGGTGGATGAACGTAAGTGAAGGTGGATAAAAGTGGATGGAGGTGGATGAAGGCGGATGAAAGTGGTTGAAGGCGGATGAAAGTGGTTGAAGGTGGATGAAGGCGGATGAAAGTGGTTGAAGGTTGATGAAGGTCAATGAAGGTGGATGAAAGTGGATGAAGGTGGATGAAAGTGGATGAAAGTGTTTGAAGGTGGATGAAGGTGGATCAAGGCGGATCAAGGCGGATGAAAGGGGTTGAAGGTGGATGAAAGTGGATGAAGGTGGATGAAAGTGGTTGAAGGTGGATGAAAGTGGTTGAAGTTGGATGAATGTGGTTGAAGGTGGATGAAGGCAGATGAAAGTGGTTGAAGGTGGATGAAAGTGGTTGAAGGTAGTTGAAGATGGATGAAAGTGTTTGAAGGTGGATGAAAATGGATGAAGGTGGATGAAAGTGGATGAAAGTGGATAAAGGTGGATAAAAGTGGATGAAGGTGGATGAAGGTCAATGAAGGTGGATGAAAGTGTTTGAAGGTGGATGAAAGTGGATGAAATTGGATGAAGGTGGATGAAAGTGGATGAAAGTGGATGAAGGCAGATGAAAGTGGTTGAAGGTGGATGAAGGTGGATCAAGGCGGATCAAGGCGGATGAAAGTGGTTGAAGGTGGATGAAAGTGGATGAAGGTGGATGAAAGTGGTTGAAGGTGGATGAAAGTGGTTGAAGGTGGATGAAGGTGGATCAAGGCGGATCAAGGCGGATGAAAGGGGTTGAAGGTGGATGAAAGTGGATGAAGGTGGATGAAAGTGGTTGAAGGTGGATGAAAGTGGTTGAAGTTGGATGAATGTGGTTGAAGGTGGATGAAGGCAGATGAAAGTGGTTGAAGGTGGATGAAAGTGGTTGAAGGTAGTTGAAGATGGATGAAAGTGTTTGAAGGTGGATGAAAGTGGATGAAATTGGATGAAGGTGGATGAAAGGGGATGAAAGTGGATGAAGGCAGATGAAAGTGGTTGAAGGTGGATGAAAGTGGTTGAAGGTAGTTGAAGATGGATGAAAGTGTTTGAAGGTGGATGAAAATGGATGAAGGTGGATGAAGGTGGATGAAAGGGGATGAAAGTGGATGAAGGCAGATGAAAGTGGTTGAAGGTGGATGAAGGTGGATCAAGGCGGATCAAGGCGGATGAAAGTGGTTGAAGGTGGATGAAAGTGGATGAAAGTAGTTGAAGGTGGATGAAGGTGGATCAAGGCGGATCAAGGCGGATGAAAGGGGTTGAAGGTGGATGAAAGTGGATGAAGGTGGATGAAAGTGGTTGAAGGTGGATGAAAGTGGTTGAAGTTGGATGAATGTGGTTGAAGGTGGATGAAGGCAGATGAAAGTGGTTGAAGGTGGATGAAAGTGGTTGAAGGTAGTTGAAGATGGATGAAAGTGTTTGAAGGTGGATGAAAGTGGATGAAGGTGGATGAAAGTGGATGAAGGTGGATAAAAGTGGATGAAGGTGGATGAAGGTCAATGAAGGTGGATGAAAGTGTTTGAAGGTGGATGAAAGTGGATGAAGGTGGATGAAAGTGGATGAAATTGGATGAAGGTGGATGAAAGTGGATGAAAGTGGATGAAGGTGGATAAAAGTGGATGAAGGTGGATGAAGGCAGATGAAAGCGGTTGAAGGTGGATGAAGGTGGATCAAGGCGGATCAAGCACTACAAACCCTGAGAATTCTTGAAACTTTAACTGGAGCTGCTTCCTCACAGTATATCTCTTCATATTGTAAAACTACTGGAAGACTCAAATGCACATATGCTGATCTTGTTTGTGATACCTTTTAGCCTTGTTTTTGATACCTTTTATTTATTTAGGGACTAGACTTGTCTGTGCACCTTATTGTTTGTCTTGTCCTACTTGTCTTGATACCTGTATACGCATGGGACAGTGAGAAACGTAATTTCGATTCCTTTGTATGTTATGGGCATGTGAAGAAATTGACAAATGAACCTGACTTTAACTTTAACTTTAACTTTAAGGCGGATGAAAGTGGTTGAAGGTGGATGAAAGTGGATGAAGGTGGATGAAAGTGGTTGGAGGTGGATGAAAGTGGTTGAAGTTGGATGATTGTGGTTGAAGGTGGATGAAGGCAGATGAAAGTGGTTGAAGGTGGATGAAAGTGGTTGAAGGTAGTTGAAGATGGATGAAAGTGGTTGAAGTTGGATGAAGGCGGATGAAGGTGGTTGAAGGTGGATGAAAGTGGATGAAGGTGGATGAAAGTGGTTGAAGGTAGTTGAAGATGGATGAAAGTGGTTGAAGTTGGATGAAGGCGGATGAAGGTGGTTGAAGGTGGATGAAAGTGGATGAAGGTGGATGAAGGCAGACGAAAGTGGTTGAAGGTGGATGAAAGTGGATGAAGGTGGATGAAGGCGGATGAAAGTGGATGAAGGCGGATGAAAGTGGTTGAAGGTGGATGAAGACGGATGAAAGTGGTTGAAGGTTGATGAAGGTCAATGAAGATGGATGAAAATGGTTGAAGGCGGATGAAAGTGGTTGAAGGCGGATGAAAGTGGATGAAGGTGGATGAAGGTGGACCAAAGTGGTTGAAAGTGGATGAAGGTGGATAAAAGTGGATGAAGGCGGCTGAAAGTGGTTCAAGGTGGATGAAAGTGGATGAAGGTGGATGAAGGCGGATGAACGTGGTTGAAGGTGTATAAAAGTGGATGAAGGTGGATGAAGGCGGATGAAAGTGGTTGAAGGTGGAAGAAGATGGATGAAGGTGGATGAAGGCGGATGAAAGTGGTTGAAGGTGGATGAAAGTGGATGAAGGTGGATGAAAGTGGATGAAGATGGATGAAGGCGGACGAAAGTGGTTGAAGGTGGATGAAAGTGGATGAAGGTGGATGAAGGCGGATGAAAGTGGTTGAAGGTTGATGAAGGCGGATGAAAGTGGTTGAAGGTGGATGAAAGTGGATGAAGGTGGATGAAGGCGGATGAAAGTGGTTGAATGTGGATGAAAGTGGATGACGGCGGATGAAAGTGGTTGAAGGTGGATGAAAGTGGATGAAGGTGGATGAAGGCGAACGAAAGTGGATGAAGGTGGATGAAAGTGGATGAAAGTGGTTGAAGGCGGATGAAAGTGGTTGAAGGTGGATGAAAGTGGTTGAAGGTGGATGAAAGTGGTTGAAGGTGGATGAAAGTGGTAGAAGTTGGATGAAGGCAGATGAAAGTGGTTGAAGGTGTATAAAAGTGGATGAAGGTGGATGAAGGCGGATGAAAGTGGTTGATTGCGGATGAAAGTGGTTGAAGTTGGATGAAAGTGGTTGAAGGTGGATGAAGGCGGATGTAAGTGGTTGAAGGTGGATAAAGGCGGATGAAAGTGGTTGAAGTTGGATGAAAGTGGTTGAAGGTGGATAAAGGCGGATGAAAGTGGATGAAGTTGGATGAAAGTGGTTGAAGGTGGATCAAGGCGGATGTAAGTTGTTAAAGTTGGATGAATGTGGTTGAAGGTGGATAAAGGCAGATGAAAGTGGTTGAAGTTGGATGAAAGTGGTTGAAGGTGGATGAAGGCGGATGAAAGTGGTTAAAGTTGGATGAAAGTGGTTAAAGGTGGATAAAGGCGGATGAAAGTGGTTGAAGTTGGATGAAAGTGGTTGAAGGTGGATGAAGGCGGATGAAAGTGGTTAAAGTTGGATGAATGTGGTTGAAGGTGGATGAAGGCGGATGAAAGTGGTTAAAGTTGGATGAAAGTGGTTAAAGGTGGATAAAGGCGGATGAAAGTGGTTGAAGATGGATGAAAGTGGTTGAAGGTGGATGAAGGCGGATGAAAGTGGTTAAAGTTGGATGAAAGTGGTTAAAGGTGGATAAAGGCGGATGAAAATGGATGAAGGCAGATGAAAGTTGTTGAAGTTGGATGAATGTGGTTGAAGGTGGATGAAGGCAGATGAAAGTGGTTGAAGGTGGATGAAAGTGGTTGAAGGTAGTTGAAGATGGATGAAGGTGGTTGAAGGTGGATGAAAGTGGTTGAAGGTAGTTGAAGATGGATGAAGGTGGTTGAAGGTGGATGAAAGTGGTTGAAGGTAGTTGAAGATGGATGAAGGTGGTTGAAGGTGGATGAAAGTGGTTGAAGGTAGTTGAAGATGGATGAAGGTGGTTGAAGGTGGATGAAAGTGGTTGAAGGTAGTTGAAGATGGATGAAGGTGGTTGAAGGTGGATGAAAGTGGTTGAAGGTAGTTGAAGATGGATGAAGGTGGTTGAAGGTGGATGAAGGTGGTTGACGGTAGATGAAGATGGATGTAGGTGGATGAAGGTGGATGAAGGTGGAGGGTCATCAGATACCAGAAGTGAACTCTGAACTTAGCACTGCCCACTAGTGGCTGAATTGACTTCATAACCATGGCAACGTAAAAATGTATGGAAGTAGGAGACATATGACGTTTGAAACAGACATACATATTACATACGTAAAAGAACATAAATGCGCTTTAATTACATACTTGTACCTTCTTTTACTTTTATTTTTAATCTACGTCTCACCCTTTTATTAATTCATTTCCTTTCAATTTAGCTTTATTTACAACGCCACTTCACAACAAAGTCGTCTCAGGGCACTTTAAAGACTGGACCAGTGTGCACGCAGTGTTCATGCAAACTAATTTGTAAAAATGAATAGCCTAGCTAAGGAAACGTTTATTTCATTTTGGTTGCTGTATGTTTTGTTAAATTCTTTTCATTTTCTTCATATGGGGAAGGCAGGTCCTACATGGGTAGGAGCTGGAGCATGATGTTCCAGCATTTACGCTGCTAACCTGCAGGATAGCTGGGACCAGTTTGACATAATGTGGTGAGATTTAAATCTTTAACGAGAAAGTCCGGTCTGTTGAACCTGTTGTGAAACCATGACCTGGATCATCAGGATAAACAATTCTGTTTTCAGAGCCTCTAATTAGCTCAGTCAATGTTTGCTCTCTCTCTCTGTGCTCCATTAAATCTCAGTTAGACTTCGTTCAAACAGGACAACCTGCTGTTGTTTCCACAGCAACACACAGCTGAGCATCACTTCCTGTTTCCTTATTTCATCAATAATCTGATCTTTTCTAACTGGATGAAGGAGGAGGAGTCGCTTTGATTATTTCTCTTTATTTGATAATTACATGAATTATTCAGGAACAACCAGCCAGCTGCTGATTGGTCATCCATTCACCTGCCCAGGTGATCAGAGATTGGACGGTTCAGCTTTAACAGGAAGTGAATCCTTTCCAATAGAAGTTCTTACAGCCAGCTTTGCGTTCGCGGGGCTCGCTGTTCTTCGAGTCGACGGACCGCTCCAGGTTCATCCGCCCGCTGGTTGCCATGGAAACCACCTCATCCTGCCGCCGGGCTTCGGCCTCTGGCAGAGACATCTGAGCCAGCAGGTCTTCCACGGCCCGTTTACTCCACTCCTGAAGAACAAAGAGGACAACACAGATCCAGAAATGTTTGTGAGCTCATCTGTGAGATCCTTTTAAGCTCTTACAAAGACGAAAAGCTGCAGAAGTTATCCACTGGAAGCTCATTTGCAATACAACTTCCCACCACTTGGTGGCAGTAATGTGTGAGTCAGCTGTTTAACGAACTCCAATAAGCAGCAGAAGACGTTTAGCTAGCCGCTAGTTATAAAAAAGGATTTAAAATGAAGGCGAACGTTTCCCAAAACTCCTAAAAGGCTGAAACTGCACAACGACGATCCGAGTCATTATGTACGATTTAATAAACAGAGAGAACAGAGCGTTAGCGTTAGCGTTAGCGTTCGCTACCCTTTAACACATCGGCCTCAAGAAGCCAAACATCCAACACTCGTGGGAATTTTTCACAAATAAATAAACAAACCAACAAACAAATAAATAAAAGAAAATGAGATGCAGATGGGAAACAACGATGTATGTACCTAAAATAATTCTGAGAAATTTATGAACTAAATACATTGTGAATTTAAATGTTTTTATTAAAATAAAAACTAAAAATGTTGGTTATTTATTTCTAATTTAATCATTTTTAATAGATTTACTTTCTCACTGTGTCGTTTTATTGATCGTGATTTAAATTTACTGTAATTTTTAAGAACAATAAAATTCGGTAAATTAAACAAAAAATTTAAAGCAGAACAAAAATAAAGTTGAAAAATTAAATGATTAAAATCTAGTAATTAGTAGTGTGTCAATAATCTTTACTTTTAAACATGCAGCCTGATTTTACTCCATGAATTGCTTCCGTGTTGGTCATCTTGTTCCAGGTTTTAACTGGACTGGTTTCTACTTCCGGTTTAACAGGTTTTAGTTGTTACTGGGAGTGGATTTGGTTCCTAATAATAATAATTAAATTAGGAGAGTGTTGGTATCTGAATGGGCCCCGGGGCCACTTCATACCAGAAACACCTGAGTTGACTACTGGAGGAAAAGCTGATATTAATCAAACTAAGAAGCTTTAAATTCCTTCATGGCGTCGTGTGTTTATCATCATGTGAACCTGGAGTCGGTTTGTTTCCTGGGCCGTTTCGAACTTCTGCCCCCTACAGGATGGGACCAGAATCACACCTCATCTTAAAGTTGCTTTCAGCCATTTTACCTGAGACAGGAGTCCGGCGCTTCGGGCTCGCTGCAGCAGCCGGTGGTGAAGCAGCTCCAGGTCCAGGTCCTGGTTCTGGTACTGGTCTTGGTCTCTGTCAGGCTGAGAGGAAACCCCCAGACTGCACAGAGCCAGCGCTGCAAGCATTAAAAAGACAGGACAACGTGCGTGATGCATCACTGCAGAAATATGAGGAGAAGAAGAAGATTAAGAGTAAAACTTCAGAGTTTTGGTCTGGTTTCTCCTGCTGGCCCTGGTGCTGGCTCTGGTTCTGTGCTCCCGGTCTTGTGGGTGCTGCTCTTATGAGGCCTGGTTCCCCTCCTCCTGAGGGTCACATGATGTGGTGTGATTGATTGGCAGCTGGTGGGCTGTGAGCGATGAAGGAACTCTGACATCCAAGTTAAACAGAAGTCCATTAGCTGGAGGAATAAAACAATAAAGCTATCAGCGCTCGCAGCCGCTGACGCTCCTCTCCAGCAAATACAACGGCAGAATGTTGGCTGCAGAGGGGGCCAATTAGCCCCGCGTTCAGAGGATTAGCAGACTTCATTAGCACTCACTGATATCTCCATTAAACAAAGAGGCAGCAGCAGAGTCGCCCACTCAACATTCAGTCAGAACAAACACGAGCGACTTCGCTTCAGCAGCCGTGAGAACGACTTGATGCAGCTTTAAACCATCCAGCTGCAGGTGGAGGCCACCCCACCAACCCCAACCCTCCATCCCTGATCCGGATAACAGCCGATGCTCCTAGTTTACCAAGACCAGATCTCTACTGTTACACAGCGTGGATTCACATGCTAATAATCTACATGGACGATTTAAAGAGTTTTTACTCCAAACTATGAACAAACACCAGACGTGCTTCACTGACCAGCTACAATCTACAACCCACCACCAGAAAGGCTGGGTCTGAGGGAACTGTAAATAAAAACATCTCATCAGGCCACACTCCCGGTAGACCCACAACCAGAACCAGACCAGTTCGGTTCAGTGGGACACACAAAGAAAGGATCAGGTCCTGGTCCTGTCATGTTGCCTCTGAGTCCCGGTTTGGACAGAAGCAGCTTGGAAGTCTGAGCTTAGCTCACTTTTAGACTTTAATGTCCTTTTATTGGTTTTTAAGCCTCTTACCGGTATTCATCTGAACTGGTTTTCCATGTTGAACCTATTAGATTCCTCACATCTTCAGGACAGGATCTGGAGCTGATCTGGGGTTAATCTGGGGTTTATTTGGGGGGCTGATCTGGGGTTAATCTAGGGCCAGAGTCCAGACCAGCACCTTCCTGGTCTGGACTAGTTCTGGACTGGTTCTAGGCTGGTTCTGGACTTGACTGGTTCTGGACTGCAGCTCTGACCTGAAACCAGGACTCCGTACTGTTCATCCTTTGCTATCCTGAACGTTATACCATGTTGGAAGTGTTGGGAGAGGGATCGGGAACAGATCAGGAAAGATTCGTGGAACCAACCTTTTCTGGAACGTTCCAGCCTGAGATGTAAAATATTCAGAAACCCTTCGGCCGTCCCAACCTGCTGCATAAATACTGTGATCATTTAAAAACTGAAAGTGTTTTATTAGAGTTTTTCCAACATCCTGAAATAAAGAAAGCTTGTTTTTAAAATAATGGTTTTCTTACATTCCAGCCATGTTTTTATGCCTCATCTCTAATTATATCCAACACTTTTACTGATTTTATGATCATTTGTTTTCAGAAACATAAAGAACAGCCTCACACGGTGGGAAGCTCTGCTGGGCTTCACACATCTGATGAGTTTCTTCATCATCTCCGCAAACATCTTCATCTTCCCCATCTTCTCCGGGTGCTAATAAACAGCACATTAGTAGTCGGTGGTTGCCGTGGTGACACATCATCAGCAGCAGCGTCTCTAAGGACCCGCTGGCATGAATCAACACACACACAGGAGCATGATGGAAGAGCAATGACATCAGGCTTCGTGCTGTGATGCGTACAGTTGTTGTTTCCACACTAAGTCACGGAGTGGAGGCTCCAGCCTGCAGATTACTGGAAAAGCGTTTAGCTTCATTTGGAGCGAAGCGCGCGTGTCACGACCTCGGACGCGGCGGAAGCTGGTTGACGCGCCGCGGGTCGCCGGGCCGCTGCAGAGAGGACGCACGGCTGTTTGCAGAAGCCAACTTCAGCATCCGAGGCGTGTGCAGAGAAAACAAATTGACGATTCTCATTAAATAAAAAGAAAAACCTCGTTCTGTGTGCAAGCAGTTCAAATTCAGCTTGCTTTAAATATCTGTTTTGTTTTAGACCCCAGTTTGACTTTTAGACCTTTCCATGGACATCTGGTCCAGAAACTACGGGGCTTTTATTCCACACATAAATCACCTGTTTCCTTTAATCCTAAATAAAAGATTGTTGCTGCAACATTTTCTATTGTTGGACTGTGGAGACGGACTTTCCAGCCTCTGCTGGCTGTACACCCAAATAAAAAATGTCTGAACTGAAAACGGTGGATGACAGACGGTTTTCTCCAGTTAAATCAGGACAAAACTGAAATAACGATAAATGTCTGGGATGAAGGAGGCACTTGGACCTCTTGGTTCTTGGGCATAACCTTTGATTCGCGTTTTACTCTGGATGCACGTGTCGAGCCTCTGGCTCGTTCCTGGTTTTATCTGAGAATTTCCTGAGCTGGAAACCATTATTAAAGCTGTTTCACTGCAGCTGGATTATTGTAGTGAAGTATAAACCTGTCTCAGCTAAACCTCCTTAAAACGGTTGTTTTCTGAAGAAAATCCTCCAAGTTTTCTCATGTGACTTCAATCTTGATGCAGCTGCATTCGTTCCTGGCAGGTTCCTGGTTCCTGCTGATGGGCCCAGACTAAGCTCCTGTTCAGTGGCTCCCAGACTCTGGAGCTCTCTTCCTTTGGACCCGAGATCGGTGGACTCCGGTCAATAATTTATTATTGTTGGATCTTGTGAGGCACTTTGTGATTTTATATGCTGAAAGGTGCTGTATAAATACAGTTTATTCAGTTATTACTGGACTCTCTTCATACCTTGGCCCATAATGTGCCCAGAACTCACATTTAGTTTAGGAAGAGGATGTTCATGTTTACTCCCACACTGGCCTTCCTCAAGTTACTCTGGTCCAGGCACAATGGGAGAAATGGGATGAAATGCTCTGACCTGCTGGATTTTCTCTGTTTTAATAAGTGCGATTGTGTGTTAGATAATGTGTGTTAGATAATGTGTGTTAGGTAATGTGTGAGCTCCTACGTTTGTATGATTGCTGCCACGTTAGCCAGGATGTGCTCATACAGGAGAATATTTCATCAAAGGTCCTGTTAAAACAAAGGTCAAATAAATATTAAATAAATAAAATTCATGAAGCAGAAGTCAAAGCAGCTGTTTCGTTTCACTCTGGGAGGGTTTTGTAACTCAGCTCATGAAGTTCCTGCAGACCAGCAACCTGTCAGGACGTCGGAGCTCCTGCATCTGCAGCCAGACTGGACGTTTCTGTCCGACAGCAACACAGCTGCAAAGAGAAAGAACAGCAGCACACGGTTCGATTCTCTGCATCAGTGCCTCTCAGTGCCCCCCTACATAACATCCAGGTCCCCCACTGCCCCCCATCATTAAAATGCAGAGGTTGTGTTCACACTGCAGGTCTTAGAGCCCAACCCAAGAAAAATGGGGAGAAAAGTCTATTCTTTATCTGGCCCTTTAACAAAATGTAAAATAAATAAATACAAATAAAAATGATTTTTGTATATTTATCACCATATGTCAGAAATTATTGTAGTGTAAAAAGTGTCCACCAGGGGGCAGACGACGAGTTTCAGGTTTGGCTGTCTCTGCAGAGGGAAACATGGATGCTACACATGTTGAATCAGGTTCACAGCTGTTGTGCAATCAGATGTTCAAGTTTCCAACTCCAGCACAGCTGATTCAGACTCATGAAACTGCTCGTCAACATCTTCGTCAGTCTGTTTATGGGCCAATCATTTCAGTAAAGTCTGTAAACATCTAAAACATGCAGGACAGGGGCCCTGAGGACCAGGACTGAAAAACATGGCATTAAACACATCACAAAAAATTCTATTCTGTTCTGTTCTATTCTATTCTATTCTATTCTATTCTATTCTATTCTATTCTATTCTATTCTACAGTCATTTAGCAGACACTTTTATTCAAAACGACTTACATTTGAGAGGAAGAACAACACAAGCATGAATTCAAAGATGGGACGTCATAATTAAGTGTTAGTCAGACTTCTGGGAGTCCAGTTGGACCCAGGAGCCAAAGATCTGGACAAATCTTTCTACCTCATTCTGAGTAGAAGAGTTAAGCTAAGTGTGGAAATGCTCCTTAAACAACTGAGTCTTTAGCTTGCTTTTAAAAGTGGATAAGGACTCTGCGGATCGGACGGAGTTTGGTAGATCGTTCCACCACCGGGGAACAATAGAGGAGAAGAGTCTAGCTACTGATGTGGCGCCACCTTGTGGTGGGAGCACTAGGCGTCTTTCACTGGCAGAGCGTAACTGTGGAGAGGGAGTGTAGCTCTGGATTAAGGTGTGGAGGTAGACCGGAGCCGTTTGGGTTATTGTTTTGTAAGCCAGAAGCAGAGCTTTGAATCTGATGCTCTGCAACTGGAAGCCAGTGGAGAGCGATTAGCAGTGGAGTGACATGAGCTCTTTTGGGCTGGTTGAAGACCAGACGTGCTGCTGCGTTCTGGATCATCTGCAGAGGTTTAACTGAGCATGCAGGCAGGCCAGCCAGTAAGGAGTTGCAGTAGTCAATGTGTGAAAGGACCAGAGCCTGGATGGATGATGGATGGATGATGGGTGGATGCATGATGGATGGATGATGGATGGATGGATGGATGGATGGATGATGGATGGATGATGGATGGATGGATGATGGATGGATGATGGATGGATGGATGGATGGATGGATGGATGGATGGATGGATGGATGGATGATGGATGGACGGGTGGATGGACCATGTTGCGTTTACTCCCCTAATGTTACCTTTCACCTATATCTAAGACAAGGAGCGCTGTAGAAACGGCTGCTCCGTCAGTCTGCCTGTTCCTGTTGTGTCATATGTTGTTTTGTCTAGTCTTGGACGGGTTGTACTGAAAACATGAATTTCCCTGCAAGGGATTAATAAAGTATTTCTGATTCTGATTCTGATGGATGATGGATGGACGGGTGGATGGACCATGTTGCGTTTAGGTTCCGTTGTAAATCCGTATCAGCCCTCCTGCGGTTCATTAACTGGTCTGAGATCAGCCTCTCCAGTAAACACGTCATCATCTCAGATGAGAGACCAGTTTCAGGATCATGTTTAATCTTTAATTAAAGTTTCTCTGAGATATTAAAAACTCAGAACACAAATTTATTTCTTCTTCCCTCTGACTCTGAGAGCACAAGGTCTCCCTCAAACTGCATTTAATACGTGTCAGTGAGAGCATACATCAGAACTCCATTTCCCACAGTGCACTGCAAGGAGGATCGTCCAATCAGAGCATTTTATGTGAAATAATACATAGAAATAAAACAGCCTTGATTTTCTGGATTGTTTTCATTGCTTACAGGTTTCCTTGGGAGTCCCACCTGATGGCTTCACCGTCTGCAGCCCTGCCCTCCTGTGGCAGAGCCTGGTACTGCAGCTTTAACCGCAACATCAGACAAATAAAAAATCAAGCTGAGGATTTAACCACTGAAACTCTTCAGCATCAGACTCAGCAGATCTCAAGCTTAAAAAACTCTTTACAAAGATAGAAACAAGCCCTGAATGGAAAAAAATCTGTTAATGCAGAAAATGGACAGATTGTTTATGATTCAGATTTTTAAAAACAAACTTTATAGTCTGTAATTAGAACAATCCTTTTGTACTCAGAGAAGAAATTTGTTAAAGCTAAAGATACATAGAACAAACAGCAAAAAACAAATATTACTTTGTGCAACACAGATAAATTGATTTATTGAAATATTTAAAGAGTTTACCTCATTAATAATAGTTTACACCCCCCATCATCTTTTATTCCCAGTAGAAGATCAACAACATTTAAGATGATGAAACGGAGACATTTCACCAAGGCTGTGTCCAAATGTGCTCCCTACTGTCTACATACCCCCTATATAGGGGTTACGCCATCTTGTAGGGGTGTCCGAATGTCCAGAGAGAAAAAAGTAGGGCACTTAAAATTACCCACAATGCATCTTGAAAAGTAGTGAGCATCGATGGTCACTAGACGGGTCAATATAGACCACAATGCATTGCGGGCAGAAGCTCAACATGGAGCAAGGAGGAGAAAAAATTAAGCTTCGCGAAATTACCTATAAGCAAACAAACAAAGAATAAAATATAACATAAGAAATACAAATCAAAATATTTACACACAACTTTGGATTGGATTTGGAATGACATCTTGACGCAGGTTGTGGTTCCCGTGGTGACGGCAGTAGTCACGTGGTTTGCGGCGAGGAAAAAAAGGCAGCTTTGTGTCTGAATCGCCAAGAGAATGAGTCACTATGTAGTGCAGCCCTATGTAGTGAAGGAGGGGTTAGTAGGGGGGACATTCGGACACAATCCATGTGATAGAAAATATGAGCTGATCTGGTGCAGCAACACGTCTGGAAAAAGTAGTTCCAGGGTGATGTTCGGCACGGTGTAAAAAGTAGTTCCAGGGTGATGTTCATCACCCTCTTTTTCTAACAACTGTCTAGAAACTTCTGGGAAGTGAGGAGACCAGTTGCTGGAGTTTTAGGAGAGGAATGTTGTCCCATTTCCAAAGATCTCCAGCATTTGGTTTTGACCTTCAAGGTTCAAGGTTCAAGGAATCTTTATTATCCCATGAGGGCAATTTGTTGTACCTTTAGCCTTGTCCCATGCATACAGGGATTCCTCCTGCTTCTCTGAATCTTTATACACTGTTGATTAAGGTTACTCAATTCAGTCCTACGTGGGCCGGAGTCCTGCAGGTTTTCTATGTTTTCCTGCTCCAACACACACCTCATAGCACTAAACTGAGTAGCCCTGCTGTAGATGGAGGATCTTCAAAGTCTGTGGAACATTTTTCTGAAATCGTTCCACAGTTTTAGATCCAGTTTGTCTCAGATTGGTGAAGCTCTGTCCATCTTTCCATCTGAGAGACTCTGCCTCTCTGAAATGCTCCTTTTATACCAGTCATGTTACTGACCTGTTGCCAGGTAACCTGATTAGTTGTCAAATGCTCCTCCAGGTGTTTCTGGTTTGTACCAGGTACTTTTCCAGCCTTTTGTTGCTCATATTTTCATCTCATGGTGAAACGTCTTTGTTTCATCCTCTGGTCTGATGTGTCTTGTTTTCTACTGGGAATAAAATATGACCTGATGAGATTTTAAAATAATTCAATTTTGTAAAAAAAAAAAAAAAAAAAAAAAAAAAAAAAAAAATATATATATATATATATATATATATGTGTGTGTGTGTGTGTGTGTGTGTGTGTGTGTGTGTGTGTGTGTGTGTAGCTGAAAGAAGTTTTAGGTCATTTATTTGAAAAAACATTGTTATCATAGACAAAGAGAAAGTTTCATTGTGATCAGAAATGGGTCCTTGGTCCAGGAAGTGAACGGTCTAATGTAAAACACACCATCTCCGCTCTGTTCTTCTTCGTGTCCATAAATTGTTCCAAGTCCTCGTCCACTGACGAGCTGGTGGTACGATGATGTTTCATACATGAAAAGTCGACTACAACTCCAGGGGTGCATCTCACTAAAGAACAAACAGTGAGCATGTCCAGTGATTTTAATCAGTTCTCCGCCACATTCTTCATCTCCATGGCAACAGCAGCTGGGACTGGAGGAGTGTCCTGAGACGGTGTGTTGTTAGGTCGTCCATCGGTGCTGGTGTGAGGACAGAGGATCAGTTCTCAGTAGCTGCTCAGATCTGCTTCATGCAGACCGTGCAGCGACTGATCCCCCTGGAGTCCTCAGACATGGTCCAGGACCTCGGTTTGCTGCAGGATCACACACAGATAGGATGTTCCATCAGACAGAACCACAGGTCAACGTCAGACAATGCTGCCATCTGCTGTTCTAATGCTGAACTACAGTCCTGTCCTGTTTTTACAGTCCTGATAAAGAGTCCTGATCCAGAGTTATGGTCCAGAGTCCTGATCCAGTCCTCATGCCATCATGAGGACTTACTGTGTTGTAATCTTCTAAACTGGTCTAGATAAACAGTTCTCCAGCTTTTGAGTTTTTTGGTCATTTTCTCTTCAGTCCTGGTACCGTACCAGTTCCAGAGGGTCTAAAATGCCCATTTATGCTGGACGCAGCAGACGGACGGACAGTTTCATCCATCTCCTGCGTCGGTTACGCCCGAAATTTTCAGGGAGCTTAGCTATCCATCACTTGAAGCTTGAGAAGAAGAAGAGGATCAGGGAACAAAAAAGCAGAAGAAGAATGAAGATGAGCACAATTATAGAAATTGGGCGAGCTTTTAAAGAAAGACTGGCGTGTTGGGCGGTTGGAAACAACTTCATAGCGACGCATCACGGCCGCCAACCGGTGTCTGAAACTGACGTCGGCTCCCGGGACTGAACTCTGAACTCAGCACTGCCCCTAGTGGAGGAACTGACTTAACCATGGCAACGTAAAACATGCATGGAAGCATGAGAACGGCAGCGTATGACAACTTTTGAAATGGACGTCGCTATTTACATATGTAAGGGAGCAAAAAATGGGACTTAACTCTAAATCCTTCAGGCAGAAAAAAAGGCTCCTAGCTTGAGGGATGAACCAGAGTTGTGTTGACATATAAAAGATGACGCAGCAAAGAACCAGTTTAAACTGGATCTTCAGGCTCTTTTACACAAAGACACATCATTTGATTCCAGTTCTTTAGTTTCATGTGGGAAAACCAGTCTGATGGACAGAAAACTGGATTCTAGCAGCAACCCCAGCAACTGTTAGCTGGAAACCTGGCTTATCTTAGCGTGGAGGCAGAAACTGGACACGTGGAGGACAGAAGAAGAAGAGTCAGGACTAAAAACTATCTATAGCAGAGGAACAGGATGGGACTGTGTTTCAGGATGTTCCCTCGATATGTCGATGACGCTGTTTTCTACCTGACTTTGTTGTTTTACCTGAACATGTTGTTGGGGTCCAGAGCTGCCAGCCAGAAGCTGTAGGAGCCGCTGTAGTAGTTGCAGGTTCCTCGTTCATGGCACTCCACGAAAGGAACCTTCCTGAAATGTTCTAAACAGGATCCAGGTGAGACTAGAGGCTGACCTGAACCCTCTGACCCAACACCTGTTTCCTGCAGACCAATGAAGTCCACAGTCAGGGTCAAAAACAAGATCAATAAAGAGATTTTGGATGACTGGCAGGAGAAGCTCCTGACTCACCATCACAAAGGAGAACCCAGACCAAAGTGGCCTCCATCCAGAGGGGCAGGTTGCAAGTCTGGAGGTCTGACTGTGGATGGCGATCACGTTAGCCGTGGCCTCACATACAGAACACCTGGAACACAGGAAGGAAATTAAACATGTGTCACATCAGGTAAAAACCCAGCTTTAAATATCCGAAACACTTTGTTTGGAACTTTAAAGATCTGGGTGAGTCCAGGACAGAATCCCAAGCAGGATCCTGCTTTTGAACTGGAATTTCCACTTTCAGGTACCTCTAGAGCAGTGGTTTTCAAACTTTTTTCCTTAGGGACTCCCTTTATGCAAATGCTAAAAAGTAGCCACGAATGTGCAACGAAATGCTTGACTTACAAAATGATATAAAATACAATATGGGGCTCACGATATGAAATACTCACGATACGAAACCCACAGGCATGTTGGGCATATTGAGATGAGTGGTGGACTGTTAACATTTAGCATTCATTTCCCCGTCTTTTACTTAAAATGTGTTTTTGTTAAATCGTTCATCTTCAGGTTATGTTAAATTTGATAATATTTATTTAGATCTAGTAGACAATATGTACACTCAAAGGAAAAGCAGTAGTTTTCTGGGAGGTTAATTAAAGAGTGATTAAATTCACACAGGCACCTTGGGCAGCTTAGGGGTCCTTGAGGCTGAAAAACGAGGAAGTGTTGTTTAGTAAGCCCCAGTAGTCTGCAGTGTGCAGCTGCATGTTCATGTGCTTGTGTTTCTGTGTTGCAGAAATAAAAGAGAAAGAATGTTTATTCATGTTCATGTGCTGCTATGGTCGGGCGAGAGGGTCAAACTTATTAGAATAGAATAGAATAGAATGCCTTTTATTGTCATTATACACATATACAATGAGATTAAGCCATCACCAATGTCAGTACAAAGAGAGCAGTATAGAAGATAAATAAATAAATAAAAGATCTAAGGTATAAAATATTTACAAAAATAAACAGATGTGCACACTCCTTGAGTTATTTGCAGATATAAGTATGATGTATATACCTGTATACTATACATGTGTATAGTGTTTGAGCTGAAAATATATAAATTACACTGAAACATATCCAAGTCAGAAAATATATTGCACATTCAAAGTATTGTTGCACGTATCATGATATGTTGTACATGTCATATGACAGAAAGTATTGCACATATGTCGTTAGTGTCCAGAGTATTTCAGATTTGAATTCCTACAGGAGTTTAGGGCAGTTATTGCTTTTAAAAAGAAACTGTTTTTGAGTCTGTTTGTTTTAGTCCTGATGCACCTGTAGCGCCTCCCAGAAGGCAGCAGGGCAAACAGATCAGAGCCAGGGTGGGAGCTGTCATTTATGATGTTTCTGGCTCTGCTGAGGAAGCGGGAGGTGTAAATGTCCATCAGGGAGGGGAGAGGGCAGCCAATGATCTTCTGTGCTGTCTTTACAACTCTCTGTAGCCTCTCCCTGTCTGCTACAGTGCAGCTGCCGTACCATACTGTGATGCAGTATGTCAGCAGGCTCTCGATGGACGAGCGGTAGAAGGTCAGCATCAGGTTGGAGTTTAGTTTGTGCTTCCTGAGGACTCTGCTGAGCCTTCTTGGTGATTGACGTGATATTCTCTGACCAGGAGATGGTTATTCTCAGGGCTTCGCATTCTTAAAACTTTTTTTTTTTAATTTCGTCTTTTTAAATTTCGACCTTTTATGTGATTTTACTTCGACCTTTTTTTATTTCGCAAAATTTCGTACCTTCAAATTTCATTACACCCCAACTAAAAAGCCACGGAGCCCTTCTACGGTTGTTACCGGAGGATTCCACCGGACGCATTACCTCCGCCAAGGCGGCGTCTGTCCATCTGTTTGTTAGCAACATAACTCAAAAAGTTATGGACATATTTTGGTTAAATTTTCAGGAGGAACAAGTTTTGGGGTGATCAGGATCTCCGCCTGGACACTAGAACCGCCCTACAAGGCGGCATTTTCAGAGGTCCATTTTTTTATCTTTGAATCTTTTTTTTATCATTCGGAAGTGGACACAGCTTCAATAACAGAATAATTAATTGATCAGCATGTGGTATTACTTTGGGCTTGCATTCCAACATTCACTCATCAGCTAAAATATAACAGAATTAAATCATTTTTAAATGTACTTTGATTTTTATTGTTTATTTGAACAAAGAAGCTTCATATGAAACTAAAGTAAGGAAACAGAGAGCTGGATGTCTGCTGATATTGGTTAACTATCAATAATGAAGGCACGCTGGTCGTTCTGGCATGGAGGCAGCAGGTGGAGGACCCTGCACTCAGCGCAGCATGTCCAACAACAGGCAGGAAAACTGCCTCGCCATCTTGTCCAGGACGTCGACTTCAAACTTGGTCCTGTTGTAGCTGTTGCTGGAGCAAAGCTAAAGCTTATTCTGCTTTCATTCCTCTGCTTCTCTTCATTTTTATTATAATTTATGATGAAAAATTGTGTAAAATCCACACACGTGATCAGAGCTTCTCGTCTGTGGTTTTTGAAGTAAAACAGATGTGATGCGAGTTCGTTACCGGCTGATTTTTCTCTCCAGCTGCTCTTCAGGGATGTGAGGAACGCCTTCCGGCACCGGTTCATCCGTGGACAGCCAGCACGAGTAGTCATTGCGTGCGGCGTAGTTACAGGTTTGTGGCGAGAAGCAGTACAAGAAGGGCATGGTGCTGAAGCGAGGGAGGCAGCTGCCCAACGTCCCTGCAGGGGGACAGAGAGGACAGACATGCTGAGTGAGGGGTGGAGACACAAGGACACACCCACACAGGTAGGGTCAGGTGACGACAACACGCAGGGTAAATATTCAGCCACTTCTGCTTCTAACGTGCTGATTTTTCTTGTTTTAAGAGAAAAAAATAAACTAGATAATTTCCCATCTCTGATATTGTCTCAACAAGCTTCTGCTTAAATAAAATTACATGCAAATAAAAAACTTTTTAGATTAATAAAATATTTAAAGACCTTAGACCTTACAGCGAGAAGGTCGCTGGTTCAGGCAACAGTAAATTTGAAACATTTCTAAATGTATAAAAGATTTACGGATGATGGATGAGGACGCTGCAGGTTTGTGTTTGTTACCCAAATCTTGTCCGTGAGCTCGGCTGTTGCCGTTGATGAAGAGCAGCGAGTATCCTTCCTGGATCAGGACCGACCCCGCTGGGCATGGTGGGGGCACCGGCTGCTGGCTGTGCCTGGTAAACAGGAAGCCGTTGACGCTCGGCATATCACCACGAACACCTCTCGCACCTTTTGAACCTTTAGATCCAGGGAAACCAAGGGAACCTTGAAGACCTAAAACAACAGACCAGTAAATGAGGAATCTGCTTCTTCCTGCATTTTTTTATTATTCAGAAAATGTTCTGATTGTTTATCTGGACTCAACCATAATGACCATAATGAATAATAATAAGAACTCACATTTTCTTGAGTTAGATGAGATGAGTTTGTTTACCTTGTCGACCCGGTTCTCCCGTCTCTCCTTTCTCCCCTTTCTTCCCTTTCAGACCTACATTTCCTTTCTGCCCTTTAGCCCCAACAGAACCTTCTTTACCTGCAACCACAAAACAGTTCCTCCTCTGAATAATACATTTTTCTCTTCCAGCTGCATCTTAGTGCCATTCAGCACAACAAACCTTTATTTCCTGGTCTTCCACGGGCCCCTGGGGGCCCAGGTAGTCCCTCCTCCCCCACTGCTCCAGGAGGACCTTTGTGTCCAGGGATCAGACGCACTTCTTCAGTTCCATCCCTCCCCTGTTCTCCTGCAGGGGGGCAGTATGTAAGTACCCCGTGCATGGACATGTGTGTTTGTGTATGTGTGTGGGCTGAGTTTTACCTTGTCTCCCAGGTGGTCCTGGAGGTCCTTTTTTGCCGGAATCACCTGGTGGTCCATCCATTCCCCCCAAACCTGGAACGCAGACAGCAAAGCTCTGTTAGACTGTCCAACTAAAACCTGAAGTTTCTACTAAATTTACAGGGAAAACTGAGACTTGGTGATTGATTTGATTGGTCGTTTCAGGAGATCCACATCTTCACATTCAACTGCAGGTTCTGGTAGGGATATGGTCACAATATCACTTTTTGGCACTGAGGTCTGGGACAACATCTGGACCAGACTCTACTGCAACCACCACGGGATCACACTCCTCAGCCTCCTGAGGAAGGTTTCTCCAGGGTAGGGATCGTAAATCGTGGTCCTCGAGGGCAGGTGTCCTGCAGGTTTAAGAGGTTTCCCTGCTGCCACACACCGAACTCAAAGTCAGACTTATTCAGAGCTTGATGTGAAGCTCTACACAAGTCTGCTAATTACCCATTGATTTGAGTCAGGTGTGTTTCAATGGAAAAACTTCTAAAACCTGCAGGACACCAACCCTTGAGGACCAGAGTTTAGCATCCCTGTTTCAGGGTGTTGGAAAGGAGGGTCTGGTCAATTGTTGAACCTCAGATTCAGAAGGATTGTGGGTTTTCTCCAGAGTTACTAAGGGGAGATGGGAGTTTGACCATCCAGTCTACATACGGTTTGCAGACTTGGAGAAGGCTACGACCAGATATCAGTAAAGCCACAGACCAGTATTTCAGCTCATCTATCTCTTCTATGTTCCAACCCTCACCTATGGTCACTAGATTTGGGTAGAGGCCAAAAAGATGAGATCCTGGATACGAATGGCTGGTTGGGCTCAGCCTGAAAAAGGTGAGAAGCTCACACATCTAGAGTTAACTTGAAGTAGAGCTGCTGCTTCTCTGTATCAAAAGGAGTCAGCTGAGGTGGTTTGGGTATTTGACCAGGATGTCTCTTGGTTATCTCCACTAGAGGCTCTCAGGTTACGTCCTACTAGGAGGAGACTCTGGGGCAGACCCAACACCTGCTAGAGGGATTATATATCCCTTCTGTCCTGGGAATGCCTTGGAATCCCCCAGGAGGTGTTGGAAAGTGTTGCTGGTTAGAAGAATGTCTGGGTCTCCCTCCTGAACCAGTTGCTTCTGCAAAACAACGTTGAAAAGGAGCAGAAAATGTATTGAAGACCATTTCAAGATGTGGCATCCACAGGTAGAACCGGTCCAGAAGTCCAGAGTCGGTGTGAGTTAGGTGTGCTAAGGTGTTCTCTGATGAGATGAGTCTTCAGAGCTTCTTGAAAGCAGAAAAGGACACCCCCTGCTCTGACAGCATTCAGTAGCTTGTTCCACCAACAGTCTGGACTGAGACTGACAGGGCCAGACGTTGTTCCTGAGAGGAACTCAGAGGTCCATAAGGAGCAAAAGTCAGTAGGACTGAGTTTAAACAGCTGCTGCAGACCCAGAAGTCTTATAATCTTATAAAAATATAATCAAATTACATTACATTCAGGCGGTCGTGGACAGACTGTGAGGTCAACGAGTAGTGGGGGGCGGGGGGCTTGAAAAACATCAAGCAAATGTTGGACATTCGTCTAACTGGAGGCACAACACAAGAATCAAAGAAAGCTCACCTCTGATGGCAAAACTACATTTTAGAGGAAAACCGTGAACCTGGTGGTGTCACTAATGAACTCTTGTCCTGTCCAGCACGGTGGCAGCAGAATGAAGGTCTGGCTGCTGTGTTGTACTGAACAATTTTGCTTCACCAAGAGAAGCTTTTTGGGTATAAGTTTCCTCTTGATAATCTGATTTATTTATTTTTTAATTTTGTATCTAATTTATTTATTTTGAATTATGTAATTTACATAATCTTGTTGGACCTGACCAGAGGGACAGAAAAAAGGAGAATAATCTGGCCATCAGCAGCAGTCCTGGAGCACCAACTCAAGCCCCCCCCCACAACCACCACGACGAAGACCACCCCTGACCCACCCACAGGGTGGCAGGAATCTTGGTGTCATGGTAGACAACCAGCTGACCTTTAAGGACCATGTTGCCTCGGTTGCTCGATCTTGCCGATTTGCTCTCTACTACATCAGGAGGATCAGACCCTACCTGACTGAACACACGACCCAGCTCCTGGTCCAGGCTCTGGTCATTTCACGCATTGACTACTGCAACTCCTTACTGGCTGGCCTGCCTGCATGCTCAGTTAAACCTCTGCAGATGATCCAGAACGCAGCAGCACGTCTGGTCTTCAACCAGCCCAAAAGAGCTCATGTCACTCCGCTGCTAATCGCTCTCCACTGGCTTCCAGTTGCAGCGCATCAGATTCAAAGCTCTGCTTCTGGCTTACAAAACAATAACTAAACGGCGCCGGTCTACCTCCACTCCTTAATCCAGAGCTACACTCCCTCTCCACAGTTACGCTCTGCCAGTGAAAGACGCCTAGTGCTCCCACCACAAGGTGGCGCCACATCAGTAGCTAGACTCTTCTCCTCTGTTGTTCCCCGGTGGTGGAACGATCTACCAAACTCCGTCCGATCCACAGAGTCCTTATCCACTTTTAAAAGCAAGCTAAAGACTCAGTTGTTTAAGGAGCATTTCCACACTTAGATTAACTCTTCTACTCAGAATGAGTTAGAAAGCTTTGTCCATCTCTTTGGATCAACCAAGTACTGAATAAGCTGTGTGCACTTATGCCCAAGTTGATATTGTTTGATGAATTCGTGATCTTTGTATTTAAACAAAATGACTTACAAAAACTACAAAAAAAACTACAAAAAAAAAAAAAAAAAACAATTATATACACTGGCTCTAGCGCTACATGACAGCACCTGGTCCAACTGGACTCAAAGCAGCCTCCTATTTTGGAGTTAGAAGCAAGAATGAATCTTCTAGTGGCATGGATTTCTTTACTTTCTAATGTTGTAGAAAGTGGGTGCCAGCGTTCTTTGTATAATTCTGCTTGTGATGCAAATTTACTCCAGTTCTTACCTTTTGGTCCAGTGGGACCAATTTCTCCCATGTGTCCTTTTAGTCCAGGAGGTCCCGGGGGTCCGCATCCACCCTGTCAACAATAAACTGACTGGAATCACTGTTTCTTTTCATCATTTAACTGGATAATAAATCAAATCACTGCTTAGGGATTGTGGTCTGTACAGACCTGCAGGCCTTTTAAACCATGGTCACCAGGAGGGCCGGTTGGTCCCGGTGGACCTGTTGCTCCTTTGCATCCTTTTTCTCCTTTATTACCAGGACCTGGAGGTCCAGGAGGACCTTTACAGCCAGGTGGACCTACATAGTAAACACAACATGTTGTCCCTTATCCTTTCTTCACATGAGATTGATGTTGGACTGACACCAAACTGGTGTTGGTAGAAGTCCTGTCCGGTCCAAACTAGCTTAACCAGTGTGGTTAATAAACTAAATCAGTGTGCTTCCCTCAATCTGACCCAGTTTTTTAGGGATCTAAACCAAACCAAACAAAGTGAATATAAGGAAGTTAAAAGAATACCTGTCCTAAGAGGCTTTCAAAACGACCACCTTATGACAGTGAAATCCACACAATAAGAAGCCTGTAAGATTTAGCTTGGTCAATAGAGATCAATTCAAATTCCTACTTACTCCACTTAGCTAACCGAGTGTCCCCTTATCGCCTCAGTTTAAGGGCTGGACAACTAATAAAGGAAAGAAGTTGTCTCTCAGCTACAAATCAGACATGATCAAGGAGAGGAATTTGGATCAGGACAGAATTCCTGTAATCAGGGATATCCCAATCCAACCTCAAGTATCCTTTTGTGGTCCCAATCAAGACGTTTTTTGATTGACTGATATCCAGGTCACTTAAGCTCCGTTTTCACCAAGGGATCCAGCTCAGTACGGGACAGGATGGTACAATCTTTTTTTGTTTCTACTGGTAAAAACTGGGCATGGTGCGAAAATATCCGATCCAACCTGTCCCTTCCATTGGGATCGGTAAGGTTGGGATAACAACAGAAAGGTCCCAAAACAGTGGGACGGTTATGGTCGGATTTTCTGGGACCCATCCCAGTTTTTGCCTGTGGAAACGCAACAAAAATGCGTACCGTACCAGTAGTGTATCACACCCAAGCCAGGTGGTAGAGATGCTCAGACAGGTTTATGTCCACAAAGCTTTTATAAAATGAATTGTAGTCACTTAAGAATTTGCCGTATCACAGTGGTGCAGGAGGCAGTTAAAGGGACATAAAGTCTGACTGAACCATCCATCCTCTGGTGGGTCTCATCACCTTTAGGACCTGGTGGTCCGGGTGGTCCTCCATGCCCCTTAATTCCATCAATGCAGATTCCCTTTCTTCCTGGACAGCCAGAAGGACCAGGGGGTCCAGGAGGACCTTTGCAACCACGGTCGCCTGGAGGACCGCATGGGCCAGGAGGGCCACAGGGACCAGGGGGCCCCTTCTCTCCTGTACATCCTGGGGGGATTGGAGATGGACAGGAGATTGGGATTACTGATTATTCCCAGCTCTGCTGAAAGTTAAACAGAACTTGAACTGAGGACTCACCTGGTTGACCTTTCTCTCCCTCAGGCCCCCAGGGGCCGACTACAGTCCCTAAAGATGGACAAGTGGGTGAGGAAGTGAATCAGAAACTTTCACGGTGGAATCAAGTTAGTGGCTGATCCAGAGACTCTGGAGTCCATCACCGACCAGCCAGAAAAGTCTGACTTTAACCCCCAAAGAGGTTAAAGAAAAATATTTGATGCGGTTGCATTTATAATCCAGATTATTTTCCATTTAGAGCCCTGGTTTTATCCCAGATTTGGATCTGTGGTCAAAGAGAGATCATTTCGATTCAGTCTCTCACCTCCCATGGATCCTTTCTCTCCAGGAGGTCCAGGTATCCCATCCTGTCCCTGGTTTCCCCTTGGACCAGCTGGACCAGGATCTCCAGGAGGGCCGTCATTACCTGAATATGGAGATGTAATGAACACCGAAATAAAAAGCAGAAATCACTGCTGTCGGTGGGTCTAACATGAATAATACTGCACCTGGGAGGCCGGGGATTCCACAGGGTCCATCTTTCCCTGGAGGACCATCAAAACCCTTCACACCAGGAGGCCCAGGAGGACCTGTGACCAACAGTCAGGTTCCTATTTCAGTCAAACTCAATTTTTTCTAAAGTACATTTAGAAGGTGTAAAAAGAAAAAGGACAATCAAACATGAATTATGTAAATTTCTACTTTAATTGAAAGTCAAGGTGCAGAAAAGTGTTAAAAAAAGAAAATAGAGGTCTGTTAAATGAGTTTAAACCAATCTATTTTAAACTTTCTACGTACAAAACCAACTCCAAAACAGTTGGGTCTCTGTGTGCAATTTAAATAAAAGCAGAATCTTATCAGCATATTTTATTCCCAGTAGAAGGTAAACAACATATCAGAGGGTGAAACTGAGACATTTCACCATGTGATGAAAATATGAGCTGAAAGTGACTCTGATGGAGGGTCTGGAAAACGTAGTTCCATGGCCACAATACGTTATTTATCTTCTGCTGGGAAAGGGATCACCAAGGGGAAGGTTTTCTCTTAGCCATGTTGTCTACAAACATCTGGAGCCGACTTTCAGAGAGAAGTGTTTTCTTTAGACGGTTTCTCATCATTCAGGGGCTTTGTTTCTAAACCTGAGCGTAGCGAAGCCGACTACAGGTGGTGTACGCGGGGATAACAGGGAACGTGGCGCACAGAAACATCCAGATTTATAAAAGCATGCACACACTTGTCCCACACCTGTTTCTGTTAAATCAGAATCAACTGTAAAGTTGGAGCACGTGAGGGAGCGCCTTGCCCCGCCCACATGGTGGCTTTAAAAGGTCAGGTGACCACCTATAATAAATATTCATCATATAATTTCCATGATGGCTCAGGAGGGAAAAAGAGGGAAGAAGAGGATTTCTCCAGAATGTGAGACAGATCCTGATGGACCACGTTGGAAAACTAGAACAGGTTTTATCTGGTGGGGACGGCATGGTCATCCCCAGGTCAGAAAGGTGGAGGAGGGCAGCAGGTGGAGATGCTGTCAACGCCGTGTCAGAGGAAGAGAAGAGGATCAGCTCATTTATTCCTTTGTTTTCATCTAGAAAATAAACATGTACAGATACACCTGAGACTGGCAGCAGTTATTTAGTGTTAAATAATATTTACACTCAGAGGAAGTTCTGCAGGTGCAGATGGACACCATCACCACTTTTAACCAGGTGGACAAGGAGCTGCAGGAGATAAAGTCTGGAGGGAAACTGGCACAACACTAAAAAGCTTTGTGCAGAAATAAAAGCACCAGCAGCGATTCCATTCCTGTTCTCCCCCAGTGTAGGAAAATTCATGTAACGTTGGGACGAACTTATAATGCCGTCTAAAAAGTCTGGCATCACATGGCTGAAGGTCGCCTGTGAGATCTCCGACCTGGCAGCCGGGTCCCTCTGGAAGGTGCCGGTTGCCAAAAAACCGAAGTAGCACCTGCAGAAGGACTGGCGTGGCCTGGTTGCTCCTGGTTGTTCCTGGAGCGGCCTGGTTGTTCCTGGAGCGGCCTGGTTGCTCCTGGTGCGGCCTGGTTGCTCCTGGCGTGGCCTGGTTGCTCCTGGCGTGGCCTGGTTGCGGCCTGGTTGCTCCTGGCGCGGCCTGGTTGCTCCTGGCGTGGCCTGGTTGCGGCCTGGTTGTTCCTGGAGCGGCCTGGTTGCTCCTGGTGCGGCCTGGTTGCTCCTGGCGTGGCCTGGTTGCTCCTGGCGTGGCCTGGTTGCGGCCTGGTTGTTTCTGGCACGGCCTGGTTGCTCCTGGTGCGGCCTGGTTGCTCCTGGCGTGGCCTGGTTGCTCCTGGCGTGGCCTGGTTGCGGCCTGGTTGCTCCTGGCGCGGCCTGGTTGCTCCTGGCGTGGCCTGGTTGCTCCTGGCGTGGCCTGGTTGCGGCTGTCCAACATCACAGCACACAGCAGTCGAATGAATGAATGAATGAGCTGGGTAAGAGTCTGCATGGAGGTAAGAACATTCTCCTGCCAGGTTCAGTTTTATAAATCCCAAAAGTTGACTAGAATTGGCGTACACTGGTTTTTGTACCTATGTCAGCTTATTTCATACATCGATTTTACGATAAGTTGATGGATTACAGAAGTGGGCTGTTTTCTGAGTCCCAGAGACAACCTGGAACCACCTGCTTAACAACTGATTCTGGGCTTTTAGTGAAATCTAAACTGTGGATATCTTTCATGAAAACAGTATCAGACCTCTGCATCCTGGTAGTCCAGAGGGTCCCTTAGGACCACAGGGGCCACAGATTCCTGCATCACCAAATCTTCCAGGATTTCCTGGTGGTCCTTTTGCACCTGGAGGTCCTTGACATCCTGGAATCCCCTAAGAGGAGGACAGAGAAGGAGAAGCAGCTCAAAATATATTCAGGTCAGAAGAAAAATGTCGCTATGGTAATAAAAAAAAAGGAAACACCCTTATTTTCAAGGTTTTATATACAGTATATCAGGACTCAAGAAAGGCTGGTTCCGGTCCTGATGGAGGTTTTCCTTCCTGGTCCTGGTCCAGCAGCAGGTTCAAGAGACATACTGTGTCCATGAAAACCAGTTTGAACACCGTGACACAGTTTAATCCCATTAACAGCTAAGATCAGGGGAAATCTTACGTCAGCTGAGCTCCTCCTCTTGCTGTTTGGACATCCTAACTACAGGTTTCTTCACAAAGGTCTCAAAGACTCTGGCGCCAGATCTGGTCCAGATTGTGAGCTGGTCTTTATTTTTGGGTCTCTTCCCAGAGCTTCTAAAAACAACTGTAATCAAGCCTCTGCTAAAAAGGGACAATCTAGACACAAATGAGCAACTACAGGCCGATCTCAGATCTTCCTTTTCTAAATAAGATCATCTAAAAGCCGTCAATGACTTTTTAACACAAAACAACTGCTACGATGTCTTCTAGTCAGGTTTTTTTTTTTTTTTTTTTTTTTTTTTTACCCTGTCCTGTCCAGCATCCTAACATACAGAACGGTGGTCTGTGTGCCATATTTTGCTTGACAGATTTGCTCTACCAAGGGAGACATGTTATATACATGGCTGCCCTTGATATTTTTATTATTTTTATTGTAATCTTATTTTCTTTAGTCTTATATGTCAGTGCCGAACCTGACAGGGAGATAGAGGAAGAGAGGAAAGGAGAAAAGGACAGGATTAAAATGTGGAAATAACAGTTGTCTATGCTGCCCAGAACATATCACAAAAAAAACAACAACATAAACTACCACAGTACTACATTCTAGTCAGGTTTTAGACGGCACCACAGCACCGAGATGCTCTGGCCAAAGTCATTAATGACATATGTTAGAATACAGATGATGGAAAAATGTCAGTCTTAGTCTTACTGGACCTCAGTGCTGCATTTGAACCAGTCGACCACAATATATTGGTTAAACGACTGGAGAACTGGGTGGACCTCTCTGGCGCTACACTGGTTTAAATCTTATCTAGAGAATAGAAAGTACTTTGTATCAATAGGTAACTTTACATCTGAGAAGACAAGAATTACACGTGGAGTTCCCCAAGGTTCCATCCTGGGGCCTCTTCTGTTTAACATCTACATGCTCCCACTAGCACAGGTCATAAAGAACAACAACTTTAGTTACCATAGCTACGCAGATGACACACAGGTTTATATTACAACGTCACCCGTACAGGCTCTTGGTAAATGCAATGAGGAGATTAATGACTGGATATGTCTAAACTTTCTTCAGTTAAACAAAAACTAAACTGAAGTGATCGTCTTTGGAGCCAAACAGAAAGCTTCAGTCTAGACGCCTAAAAACCACCAACCAGGCCAGAAATCTGGGTCTAGTAATGGACTCAGACCTAAAAACCACCAAGCAGGCCAGACATCTGAGTGTACTCAGACCTTAACTTTGAGAAACACATGAAGGGAACCACAAAGTCAGCCTACTATCACCTTAAGAACATATCAAGGGTAAAAGATCTGATGTCTCAGCAGGACCTGGAAAAACTAGTCCAGCTTCCATCTTTAGTCGGCTTGATTATTGTAACAGTGTTTTTACAGGTTCTACCTAAAACATCAGTCAGACACCTGCAGCTGATCCAGAACTCTGCTGCTCCAGTCCTCACTAAGACCAAGAACGTGGACCACATCAGTCCAGCTCTGAGGTCTTTACACTGGCTGCCGGTCCGTCAGAGAATAGACTTTAAAGTTCTGCTGCTGGTCTAGAAAGCTCTGAATGGTTTAAGACCAACATACATCAGAGACCTCTTGACCCAGTATGAACCTACCAGAACCCTCAGGTCATTTGGATCCAGGTTCTTATCAGTTCCAGAGTCAGAACCAGACATGGAGAAGCTGCATTCAGCTTCTATGCTCCACATGTCTGGAACAAACTCCCAGAAAGCCTCAAATCAGCTGAAACACTCAGTTTATTTAGATCCAGGTTAAAGACCCACCTGTTCTCTGCTGCATGGACTAGTTTTTATTTAGAGTCCAGATCTGGATCTGGTTCTGTTCAGCCAGAATTTATAAACTTGATCATGTTTTAATGCTGTTTTTATCTAATGTTCTTTCCTTTTTCTTTTGTTTTAATGTTAAATTATGCTTCTTGTATTCTGTAAAACACTTTGAATCACCCTGTCGTTGGATTGTTATACAATGAACTTGCCTTGATGGAGGGTTTCCTTAGCTAGGTAACTAATGACAGGGTTTTTATGAACACAGTTAACATAAATTGGACTGACATGAATCAGATAATAGACTGGATTGTATCTATATCATAAAGAGAACAAGTTTCTTTGAACAGTTCCTCCTAAATGTCCATTTATACTCGGCGGAAAAGACGGAAAGTTTCGTCCTTCTTCTGCATCAGTTATGTGCATAATTTGGTCCATTTTCAGGAAGCTTAGCTATCGTTTGCTTGATGCAGAAGACGGAGCAGAATCAACATGGCACGCTACTGAAAACAAACAAAACGCCACAAGCTAACAGGGAAATATTAAAAAAATATATACATATATACTCCAAACCACACTAACCCGGTCACTCTGGATCACATCGAAGAAGATCTCATCAGCCCGACGGATTTCATCGAAGAAAGCTTCCAGCGGATCGTAATGGGTAAGTCTAACTCTGCAGCGACGGCCTCAAAAACCGGCTCCAGTTCTAAAAGAGTTCGCCCGGCGGAATCCCCCGAAGCGACCAGCCCAGTCTCTCCAACCGGCAGCGATACGACGGATATTCTAATCTCCATCGACGGGAAGCTATCCAGCCTCGATGCCCGGCTCTCCCTGCTGGAAGTTCTTCATCGTGAGTTTCAATCTTTAAGGGAAAGTTTGGAATATAGCCAAAAGCAGGTGGAAGCTCTTACTACGGAGAACAACACCCTCAGAGACTCAGTGAAAACCCTCACCGAAGGAGTAAGCCGACTATCAGTGGAAAATAAAAAAATGAAAGAGTTAGTCCTAGATCTACAGGGCCGTAGCATGAGAGATAACCTAGTTATTTCAGGGATCCCAGAGCAGGTGGAGGAAGATACAGAGGCAGCTGTTAAAAAATTCATCAGAACCAACCTTAAACTTCCAGAGGAAAAGGTAAAAGCCATCTCTTTTCATCGGGTTCACCGCATAGGGAAAAAAAAACCGGAGGGCAGACCCAGGCCGATAGTAGCTAAATTCGTTCTCCACAAAGAAAAAGAGGAGGTGAAGCGTTGCGGCAGACAGCTTCGTGGGACTGACCTTAGCATGAGCGATCAGTTTCCCAGAGAAATCCAGGAGCGTCGCAAGATCTTGTTCCCCATCAGGAGGAAATTCCCGGACGGAGGAGCCCGCGCTGTCATCTCGGTGGACAAACTTTAAGTCAATGGACAGCTACATCGTGACCATAACACCACTCCCTGGCTCTACTGACCTCAGATATGTATCCACACAATGCACACTTTGACCAGGTGTTATAAACGCTAATCAGACTCACTGGGCTTAAGTCACAGAGTTTAATGTTTGTTCACAATAGACAATAATACTGCCAGTCTCTAATATTCACAAAATGGACTTATTTTTTATGGGTTCATTTTCTTTTTTCACCCACTTCCCCCTCTTTTTTGTCGTTTTCTTCCTGCTTTATTCTTCTTTTCCTCTCTCTCTGCACTCTTTTTTGTTTTTCTTTTTTTCTAGCTGCCACCTCATGGAACCATATAACACTAATGCTAAGCTGCACAGTACATTTAGTAATACCTGTATATATAACCCAACACTCACATTCATTAATTCAAGTACATTTAATAACATTCAACACAGGCACACAACATTACGCATACATATTCATACACTTACACACACACACACACATACACATTTATATTAACAAGAAGCATCCAACACTCACTTTTTCACCACAAGCATGACCATCCTTAGATTTATCACTTGGAATGTGCACGGAGCTGGGACCAGAGAGAAGAGACTAAAAATCTTTAATAGATTAAATGATCTGCAGGCAGACATTGTGTTCTTACAGGAGATTCATATGACAAAAACAGCAGTGAATGCTCTCTCTACAACAGTTTCCTCATGTTTACTCAGCCTGTTTTAACTCCAGACAGAGAGGGGTAGCCATTTTGATAAATAGAAAAGTAACATTCACAGAAATCAGCGTTATCACAGATCCAGAAGGGAGATTCATCATAGTAAAATTATCTATTCAAAATATGAAGTTATGCTTAGCTAACTTATATGGCCCAAATGTTGACAATCCCTCCTTCTTTCACTCTTTCTTCACATCACTTTCTGAACACACAGATAGCACACTGATCACAGGAGGGGATTTTAACATGGTTCTGGGCTCAGCTGATAGGTCTAGTAACACTGTAAATCATCGAAACTGGCAATCCACAAACACTGTTAAACAATATATGGAAGATTTTGGACTTTGCGATATATGGCGGTCTTATCACCCTAATATCAGAGAGTACACCTTCTTTTCCCCAGTTCACCATTCATACTCTAGGCTAGATTATCAAGATCAACAACATTTTATTTCAAACAAGTTGCAGACATAGTATACAACAGAAAACAACAAGCAAACTACATATACCAGTTTGCATGGTTTGAAAAGGGAGTGGAAGAAGCAATGCTTTTAAATTTCCACACCCCAACCCACCAACATTCATCCATACACAACACAGTAACATTAGGACAAGACAAATACACACAGACACAGGCCCACATACTCACCGACCACTACCCTACCCTCCATCTGTGACATACATCAATACATTATACACTGCTTAAAGCATCAATCTCTCTCCTCCTGATACCTCCTTATCACTTCTTTTTTAAACATCTTTTTAAACTGAGCAAGATTTGTACAGTTTTTAATCTCCTCTGCTAAATTATTCCACAGAATGACTCCCTGTACCGAGACACACATAGATTTTAGAGTGGTTCTTACGCTTGGTTGATAGAATGTCTGATTTCCTCTTAGGTTGTGGTGTTCATCTCTGTTTTTAAAGAGGTTTTGGATATTGGCAGGAAGAGAGTTTTTTGATGCCCTAAACATAATTTGAGCAGTTTTGTAATCAACCAGATCTCTTAACTTTAACTCGAATGACTTAACAAAAAGTGGATTAGTATGTTCCTTAAATTGGACATTATGGATGATCCTAATAGCTCTTTTCTGTAGAGTAACTAATGGTATTAGATGTGTCTTATAGCAGTTCCCCCATACCTCTATACAATAATTTAAATATGACATGACGAATGAATGATACAGTATTCCCAGAGCATTTTGATTTAAAACAAAACTGGCTCTTTTCATTACACCTACACATTTAGCAACTTTTGACTGTAAATAACTAATATGGGGTTTCCAAGAAATCTTTTCATCCAGTACAACTCCCAAGAATATATTTTGTTGGACTTTTTCGATTACGATATTTTCAATAGTTAGTTGCACAGGTACATTACTTTTCCGATTTCCAAATAAAATATATTTAGTCTTTTTTAAGTTCAGTGATAATTTATTTGCATTAAACCAGTTTTTTAACTTACAAATTCCCCGAGTTATTTCTTCCAAAAGTTGCTCCATGTTTTTCCCTGAACAAATAATATTTGTGTCATCCGCAAACAAAACAAATTTCATTTCTTCTGATACATTACAAATGTCATTAATGTACAGTAAAAACAGTATTGGACCTAATATTGACCCTTGAGGTACTCCACATATAATAATCTTCTGCTCAGATTTATATTGGTCCATCTGTACAAACTGCTGTCTTTCCCCCAAATAGCTCTGTATCCAGTTCTTGATGATTCCTCTAAAGCCATACTTTTCCAACTTGGTCATTAATATGCGATGATCAATGGTGTCAAAGGCCTTTTGTAAATCGATAAAAATACCCATTACATATTTCTTTTTATCTATACAGGTTGTTATTTCATTTATTAAATCAATTAAAGCAAGGTTAGTTGATCGATTGCGTCTGAATCCATATTGTCTGTCAGATAACAAATTATATTTTTCAATAAAATTATGAACTCTGATCTCAAATAATTTTTCTAAAATTTTGGAAAACTGAGGCAAAAGGGAGACAGGGCGGTAATTTGTATATAGGTGTTTATGTCCTGATTTGAAGATCGGGATAACTTTGGCTATTTTCATTTTAGCAGGGAATTGTCCACTTTTGAAAGACAAATTGCAAATGTAAGTGAATGGCTTGATTATAGCTTCTGCGACTTTCTTTATTGTTTTCATGTCGAGATCATTAAAATCCTTTGATGTTTTATTATTGCACTTATTTATAGTATCAATAACTTCTTTCTCCTCAACAGGAGTGAGGAACATTGAATTCGAGTTGATCTCTAGTGAGTCTTCTATTGGCTCATTATTAGTTGGTATTTTCTCAGCCAATTCAGGCCCGACGTTTACGAAGAAGCTATTGAAACCATCCACAATTTGCTGTTTGTCTCTAATAATGTTATTATTTACCATAAAATGATCAGGATAACTTAAGTTTTTCATTCTTCCTCCAATAACATTGTTTAGGACCTTCCACATTTCTTTAACATTATTTCTTTTGCGATTGAGTAGTTTAGTATAGTAATCTTTTTTACATTCACGCATAATACTAGTCAGTTTATTTTTATACTTTTTATATTTTAATTCAGCATCCTTTGATCGGTATTTAATGAATTGTTTATATAGGTAATTTTTCTTTTTGCATGCATTTAATAATCCTTTTGTTATCCATGGAGTTTTTGTGTGGTCTTTTTTCCTACACTTTTTAAGTGGACAACTCTTGTTATACAATGTGATAAATATTTCAAGGAAGGAATTGTAAGCTGTGTTTACATCCGATTCTTGGTATATAAATTCCCAATTTTGAGCAAATAAATCGTTCTTGAGAGCTGCTAATGATTCTTCTGTTTTTATCCTACTGTATTTTAAACCACCATTGTTAATATTTGTTCTGTCGTTTACATCATACACCATGAAAACCGGGAAATGGTCACTGGCATCATTTAATAATATACCACTAATTACGCTGTTGTCAAAACTGTTGGTGAATATGTTGTCGATCAGGGTAGCACTGTGAGCTGTTATTCGAGTAGGTCTTGTAATTAGAGGGTACGTGTTTATACTAAACATTATATCAATAAATTCTTTAGTCGAATTATGTTTTTTTGCTTTAAGAAGATCTATATTATAGTCCCCACATATAAAAATGTCCTTCTTGGTCTTTGTATTGAATAATCTTTCCATCCAGTCATTAAATAAATTAATGTCTGATCCTGGCTCTCTGTAAACACAGCTTACAATTATGTTATTCTTTTTTTGCACAGCGATTTCCACAGTTATGCATTCAAATACTTCTTCCACAATTAATGACATACTTTCTATAGTTTGCCAATTCATATTTCTATTAATAAACAAAGCGACACCCCCTCCTTTCTTGTATTCTCTATTTTTACAAATCATTTCATAACCATCCATGTTGAAATCGGTCCCTTTATCGTTATTTAACCATGTCTCGGAGAAGGCTATTATGCTAAAAGGTGTTTTAAACAGACCCAAATAATCTTTGATACATTCAAAATTAGAGTATAAGCTCCTACTGTTAAAATGGATTAATGATAGTTTCCCCTCCACGTTAACAGTTTCGTTGAATATGGTGTCAGTGTAATATGTACAGTTATTGCTCATATTGTTAAAGATGTTGTTATCTGGATCAATATCATTTGTTCTAATTTGAGATTTGTAATCAATGCACTGAAAGGATTCAAATTCTAACTCATCATTGTTAACAGTTACTATAGAATCATCCTCAGATATAGAGTTATCACTATTATCACTGTACATATTAAACTAACTCAGTATATGGAAAGGATGGGGTGAGGGGTATGTGGTCAGAGAGAAGGCCCATGCACAGACAAACAAACAAACAAACACCAAAAAAAAAACACAAGACAAGACAAACACATAGCACACACACACTGCAGGTGGACAAAAAATAATATATGAAGGGATATAAAGAAAAATTGCCTACAGGCGTTGACTACTAAGTAAAATGTATTAAAGAAAATTTAATTGCTGTTTTTTTTTTTATTTATTTATTTATTTTTCCTCTGAAGCAAGTACAGTCTTCTATAAATTTATGTAGCTTCTGGGCTACATAAATTAAATTTTTCCACTTCTTTTCCAAAAGTATTAACTGTACCCAGTCACGGACAAAGAGTAATTGCGTCACAGATCATTAAGTGAGCATACACTGAGAAAACGCTCACTTACTTCACTTATCCATGGACGTCTGAGAATCTTGAAAGAAAATTTCGGCTTCTTTGAAACTGCGGAAGAATTTTGGCTTTCCATTTACCATTACCCTCAGCGTGCTGGGATATAGCAGCGAGTATTTGATATCAGCCGAACGCAGCTTTCTCTTGACAGCGTCAAATTCCCGACGTTTTTGGACCAGCCCGGGACTAAAATCCGGGTATACTTGGACCGTAGATCCCTCGTAGAGCAAGCTACCCTTTTCCCTGGCCAGCCTCAGAATCTTCACCTTATCCTGAAAGTTTAAAAACTTTACCAGGATAGGCCTTGGTCTTGGAGGGCCAGTTGAAGTGCTGCTGGCAGCTGTAGTGCGGTGTGCCCTCTCCACCAGCGGTGCAGTGGGGAAGTTTTCTTCTCCGAGGAGGGCCGGGATCAGCTGTTCCACGAAGGTGACCATGTCTCCCCCTTCACGTTTTTCTGGAACATTAATAAACCTTAGGTTGGATCGTCTGCTTCTGTTCTCAAGATCTTCCATCTTATCCTTCAGGTAAGCATTATCTTTCTCTAGGGATGTCACCCTCTTCTGCAGGTTGTCTACATTATCTTCATTGTCGCTCACTCGTCGCTGTAGTTCAGTCAGTTGGCCCGTAATAGAGGATAGTGAATGTTGAATATCCATTAGGCCAGTCTGAACAGACCCAAACTTAATGTCCAAATGGGCATTGACTTCTGAAGTTACGTCCACTTTGATCTGCCCTATTGCTTCTCAGATGGATTGTAGGGAGATGTCCGCCATGACTCACCGTAAATAATCGTGTATAACTTCAGCAAAAGTCTTGTTTACAACAGAGGTCACAGTAAACGCAGGCTGGGACGTAGTTCAATCACCGGGAGTGCAAATTTTTTGCTTTGGAGGTGGTTTAACAGCTTAAAATTATAGAGTAGTCATGAGCCCTGAGTCAGCCGTTCAAGCCACAGCGGCCATCTTGAAAAATTTCTTTTTTTAATTATTTTCTGGTTAGCAGCTCTTTGGTGAGGTTTCAGAGAACCAGATTCACCCCATCACTATCAGCGACCATGCCCCAGTTTCCTTTACTTTGAGGAACACGAGAATCACACCACGGACTAAAAGGTGGAGATTTAATACAGCGTTGCTTAAAGATCCCGACTTTATCAGCTACTTCACAAAAGAATGGGCTATATACTTAGAAAACAATGACAAACCAGGAGTCTCAGCATGTGTTCTGTGGGAAGCAGGGAAAGCGGTAATGCGAGGCAAAATCTTCTCTTTTGCGTCACATAAAAAAAAGAACGAAAACTCAAAAAAATTAGAATTAGAAATAAGAATTAAATCATTAGAAGACGCCTACAGTGCTTCACCAGATGAACCAACGATGAACCAAATAAGGAAGGCTAGACTGGAATTAAATTAAATAATCAACAAGAGAACAGGATTTCTGGTGCAAAGATTACGCTTGGAGACATTTGAACACAGTAATAAATCCGGAAGATTTTTAGCTAACCAGTTATAAATAAATAAGGAAAAATCTACCATATCGGCTGTTAAAGATTCAATAGGTAATATTACGCATGACCCAGATGCAATAAACAACATCTTTAGAGATTTCTATAAAACTCTGTATACATCACACTTAGATCCATCAGACAATGATATCCATCATTTTCTTAACAACATAGATCTTCCAGGTTTACAGCAGGAACAAGTCGCGGCCTTAGATTCCCCCCTCACAGTGGAGGAGCTACATGAAGCCCTTAAACATATGCCCTGTAAAAAAGCCCCAGGTCCGGATGGCTTCCCAGCAGAGTTCTATAAAGAATTCTGGTCAATACTGGCCCCAACATTTTTCAAAATGGTGACACAAATAAAGGAAAATGGTTACTTACCCCCAAACATAAACTCTGCCACCATTACTGTACTATTAAAACCAGGTAAAGACCCCACAATACCATCTAGCTACAGACCCATATCACTGATAAATGCAGACCTTAAAATAATTTGCAAAGCATTAGCTGGAAGGTTAGAGAAAGTAACTCCTATCATTATACACCCTGATCAAACAGGCTTTATAAAGGGCAGATATTCCACTGTTAACATGCGGAGACTAATTAATATAATAGATTATTCTACCATCAATAACCTGGAAACAATAATAGTTTCTTTAGATGCAGAGAAAGCTTTTGATCGTGTTAACTGGAAATATTTACTAGCTACTTTAAACAGATTTGGCTTTGGCCCATCTTTCATCAACTGGATTAAAATCTTATACAGTTCTCCTAATGCGAGTGTTAGAACAAACGACCAGACCTCTCCAAGTTTTAATCTACAAAGGGGTACCAGACAAGGTTGTCCACTATCTCCCTCACTTTTTGCTATATTTATTGAACCGCTAGCCACTGCAATTAGACAAAATAAAGCTATTAAAGGCATTCAGTCCAAAAATATATTTCATAAAATAAGTATTTATGCTGATGACGTTTTACTATTCCTCCAGAACTCACAAACCTCTCTATCTGAAACAATCTCACTAATTAATAAATTCTCATCACTGTCGGACTACTCCGTTAACTGGTCTAAGAGTACAGTTCTACCCATCAACTGTAGCTTTCAAAATCTACCCAGCATCACCTTAAAATCAGGTAACATTAGATACCTGGGTGTAAATATTCCCTCCAGGCTCTCAGAACTAACAAAACTTAATCACACTCACCTTCTTAAGACTATAGAAGATGATCTTGCTCACTGGAAATCTCTACCCATTTCACTCATGGGGAGAGTCGCCACCATAAAAATGATGGTTCTACCCAAAATCAACTATTTGTTTTCTATGATTCCTATGAAACCCCCCTCTACCTGGTTTAAATCGCTAGAATCACACATCTCCCGATTTCTCTGGAAAAATAAACCACCCCGGATCAGTTTAAAAACTTTACAGAAGCCGAAAGATAGAGGAGGATTAGACTTGCCTAACTTTCAACATTACTTCCTAGCTAATAGATTGCAATATGTCCTAAAATGGCTCAAACCTAGTCCACTAGATGACCTGTGGATAGACATAGAACAAACATTTTGTGACAATTTGGAAATTTCTGATCTTCCTTTTTTCAGCTTAAGTATAAAAAAGCAAAAGTGCTTTAAAAGTGTCAACATCAGCACTTCTCTGACAGCCTGGTGGGAATTTCTCAATAAAACCAACTCCTCAATAATAACATGTAAACTCACACCCATCTGGAACAATCCTGATATTCTACTAAACAAAAATATGCTAAACTTTAACCAATGGATTAACAAAGGAATTAAATACTTTGAACATATTATCCATAACAGAAACATTTTGTCTTTTAATACACTCTCATCACAATATGGGATTAACAGCAACAGATTCTTAGAATATCAACAGCTCAAAACCGTAATACACACAAAATTCCCCCTTCACCGAACAGATCTGGAACTTCCTCCAATAGTAGCAGATTTTATGGACCTCTGTACCCCAAAATTACTTTCAAAAATGTACAGATTAATGTTAAAAATAGATGACTCAAATTCCCTACCTACTTCAAAATGGGAGATAGATTTATCCATCAATCCTAGTCAACCATTTTGGTTACAAATATGTCTTAATGCCTTTAATATGACAGACAGCCCAAATTTACAACTCATACAATACAAAGTCCTCCATAGAACGCATTATACAGGACAAAGGATGTTCAAGATGGGTCTTAATCACTCCGATATCTGCACACAGTGCACAGGTAACACAGCAGATGATTACTTACACGCTTTATGGCTTTGTGCACCTGTCCAGAAGTTCTGGAATAAGGTTTGTGAGGATTTATCAACATGGGTTAGATGTAACATTCCTGCATGTCCAAAACTTTGTTTACTGGGTGACCTAAGTGACATTAATATAGACACTAACAAAGCACATATGGTCCTCACGGCCTTATGTATCGCAAATACTGGAAGTCTAAAAACAATCTAAATATTAACCAGTACAGAAATCTCCTGTTGGATCACATCAGTCTAGAGTCTGTATCGGCATCCATTAAACACCAATCAGTTAACTCTCAGTCTTCCTGGACCCCGCTGATTAGTCACATCACGTAGTGGGAAGGGGTGCTGGGGTCTAGTCGTTCTGTGGGGGTCAGGGGTGGGGCTGGCTGGGGGGCCTTGGGGGTCCATCGGCCCTGGCCGTTTCTCTGGGTCGGTGGTCGGGGGGGCCATTGAGTAGGGGACGGTGTGGCTGACTGGATCCGGGGCCTTGGGGGCCTGGGGGCTGGTGCTCACTGGGGGCGGGCCGGGGGACGACTGGGGGTCCGGGGCTGTTGGGGGGATGGCCTGGGGTTGGGCGGTGGGGGCCGGGCGGGGGGGGGGGGGGGGGGGGGGGGGGGGGTTGGGTGCCCCGGGGTCTCGGGGCTGCCTCCCTCCAGCAGCTTGGTGGGCCCTTCCTGGGCCTCGGGGGGGCTTGGTCGCCCTGGGCATGCCATCGGGGTCGGGCTGATCCGATGCCGGGCAGGTACCCTTGGGATTACAATGTGTCCGTTGGGTCTAAGGGAGGGGTAGGGGGTAGGGGGAAGGGGGGCGGCAGGAGTCCTGGTGGGCAGTGGGGATGGAGTCTGCTCTCCTTCTCGCTCTCTCCCCTCCCGCCGGGGGCTCCTTTGGGGAGGATGGGGGCGCTGTGCCTTGGACCCGACCAGGATGCGTGTGTGCGGCCTGGGGCTCTCTGGTCCCCTGGTGGGGTGGCGTGGGCTGCCGGGGGTGGGTGGGCGTCCGGGCGCTCATGCGCTGGGCTCTTGGCGGGGCCGGGCCTTTGCCCCTCTTCCCTCGGGTGGTCTTGGGGAGGCGGGGGCGCCTACAGCAGCCAGCTGGGGAGTTGGCTGCCTGGGACGGGGATCTCTCTCCCAGTTGTGCCCCTCCCCGAGCCCCTCTCCTCCCCCGCCACCCCACATCACACACACTACACATAGGGCACTGTGGGGCGGGTGGAGGCGGTGGGTTTGGCTGGGGGGTCCCCATTGTGGGATCCCCCGGTGGACCCCTGCGACTGCCCGCCCCACTAGATTTTAATCACAACCTAGACATCAATATACATTTAGGGCCTCGGGGGGATGGGCACATGGGCTGTGGGTGGGCGTAAAGGAGCCACCGAGGTGGCCCTTCCTCCATCCCCTCCCTTTGTGACCTCTCTCTCCCCGATTTTATTTACATGTTAGACACTACCATATTTAACAGTACTGCACTACACACATAACACACACTCACACACACTGAGGGAGTCCTGAGGGGGTCCTGCTGCCTGGCAGTGGGGGTTGGGGGGGGTTGGGGGGGATGAATGGGTAAGGGTTGGGGTAAAGAGGGTTTTTTTTTTTTTTTTCTTGGGGGGGGGCGGGGGGACCTGCGGACATGTTCTTGTCCCTGGGGTGCCTAGCCTTGGTGTTGGGTTGGCGTGGCCCACGGTGGTTTTGCCTGGGGTGGTCGGGCCCCGTCGGGTTCCTGGGTGGGGCTTTGCTGGGGGGAAAGGGTGGCCCGCTGGGCCTGCTCGCCGTCGCCCTGGGCTGCCCGGTGCCCCTGCCCCGTCGCGCCGGGGGTTCCGGTCTGGGGACCCATCTGCTCTGGTCCGGGTGGGCCGCTGCTCTGTCTGCTTTGGCTGTCCCGGGCTTGGTACTCTGTGGATCTGCTTGGCCTTTGGGGCCTCGGGCTCCCCCCGTCCCCCGCTGATGCTTCGGGGTGCGGCGTGATCGCGGCCCCCTTGCGGGTACACATTTCCTCCCTGTTGCATGGCCACACATGCATATTAACACGTGCATGCTCACAAACGTGCTCGTCTCTCCATCCTCTTCTCACTAGATGTAGCTGATGTTTGTGTGTTGGTACGTTCATCTGCAGGTACGTTTGATGACTATTGTAATTTTTTATATTATCATCATTCTATCTTTCTTTCGGTATCATGTAGTACTGTGGTAGTTTATGTTGTTGTTTTTTTTTGTGATATGTTCTGGGCAGCATAGACAACTGTTATTTCCACATTTTAATCCTGTCCTTTTCTCCCTTTTTTTTTTTTTTTTTTTTTTTTTTTTCTCTCTCTCTTCCTCTATCTCCCTGTCAGGTTCGGCACTGACATATAAGACTAAAGAAAATAAGATTACAATAAAAATAATAAAAATATCAAGGACAGCCATGTATATAACATGTCTCCCTTGGTAGAGCAAATCTGTCAAGCAAAATATGGCACACAGACCACCGTTCTGTATGTTAGGATGCTGGACAGGACAGGGTAAAAAAAAAAAAAAAAAAAGAAGACGGAGCAATACCACCAGAAATCGCGGGGCAGTGCTAAGCTAACATATGACCAGGGAACGAAACTAACCAGAGATGATGATCAGGGGGTAAAAAAGCAGAAGAAGAATGAAGACGAGCACAGCAACTGTAGAAACTGTGCAAGCTTTTGAAGACTGTATGCAAGTGTTTAGGGCGTGTTGTTCGGTTGGATACAACTTCATAGCGGCGCATCAACGATGTTAAACAATGTCTGAAACCGACTTTGGCTTGTGGGAGTGACCTCTGAACTCAGCACTGCCCCCTAGTGGAGGAACTGACTTAACAACCATGGCAACGTAAAGGACGCATGGAAGCATGGGGATGGCGACGTATGACTGCGTTTGTAACAGATGTCGCTATCTTTTGTATTTGGGGGGCATAAATGGGCCTTAAGTTAAAATTGTCCTTTTTTCATTCCTTTTATTCTTTTTAGATGAATGTCTCGCTGTCTGTGTGGATATATGTTTATGTTTTGCAACGTTTACGTACTGAACGCTTGAAACATGAACCCTGACAACAGACTCAAGGCTCTGGATGTATCTGATCATTTTTAGGGTTGTGACATGGTCCAATTGCTAAATACAAATAAATATTTTAATGTTCTGTTTTATGGATGTCACACCTGCTAGCAGCATTAAGACCTGATGAGTACATCTGCAGCCACGTCTACAAGGCTCTGCAGGCCTTACTGGGAACAAAAAGAAGGGCTGAGGTTGATTCATGTGGCATACCTTCTCTCCTGGACATCCTTTGGATCCTGGTCCAGGTGGGCTTGGTTCCCCTTTAATTCCTTTAGGTCCGTTTATTCCTGGTATTCCAGGGTCACCAGGAACCCCGCATTCCCCCACTGAACCTTTCTCACCTTTACAACCTGGAGATACAACATGAGATGAGGTGAAAGAGCCAGAACTCATCTGAGAGAAGTATTCATACTGTCCTCCTACGGCCATCCTCTGGGAAGAACTGGGGGTGACATTGACTCTTTATTTAAATTTGACAAACACATTAGCACCGTTATCAAGGCTAGCTTCTTTCAGCTGAGGACTCCTGCCAGAATCAAATCCCATTTCACAGGCTGATTTTGAACGAGCAGTTTACACATTTGTAGCTTTGCATCTGGATTATTGTAATGCTGTAATGTTGGGTTGGACCAGGCTTCGGCCTACAGAGCGTATTAAATGCTGCAGCCCACCTACTGACTAAACCTAAGAGGCATGAACACATCTCCCCTGTTTTGATCGGCTTCCTGTCTGTTAGCATGTCAAATTTAAGGTTTAATTGACTGGTTTTTAAGTGTTTGCACACTATGGGCCCATCTTATCTGAATGAGTTGTTGCAGCCCTGCACTCCGCCCAGAGCCCTGAGACCAGCTCCTGCTGGTCGTCCCTAAAGCCAGGCTAGAAACCATAGGTGATGGAGCGTCTCCATGGCAACGCCCAGACTGGAACAGCCTCCCTCTGCCTGTCAGCTCCTCTCTTTCTGTAGATTAAACTGAAAATGTTTATTTGGTTTTATGTCTTTATTGACTACAGCTGGCTGTCACCTGAAGCTGTTTTAATGTGCTATATAAATATATTTGAATTCATATCCTTCAACTTTTCCACATTTTGTCACCACAGACTAAAACAAAGTGATGCACAGCTGAACAAAAATCATTCATGGTTTTTTCAACATTTTTCATAAATAATCGGTTTTTGTCCATTTCTATTCAACCTCCCTGAGTCAGAGCTTTGTGGAACCACCTTTCCCTGCAGGTCTTATGGGGTATTTCTGCTTCTTTTGCTCTGTAAAACACTGGGTGGATAAAGTTTTTTATAAATAAAGTTGAGTTGAATCATGAATTTGTGTTTTCTGTATTATAGACTGAAGGTGACAGATAGTTATATATATTAGATATTAGACAGCTGAGGTAACGTTCTACACGAGGCTAACTAGTGCGTGAAACATAGGCGGCCATGGTACTGGCTTGGTCCAGGTTGAGGGTTTGGTGGGTAAAACTCCTGTTACTCTTAAAAACAGAACCAGACTTCAGCCAGTAGAATCCAGCTGTGATGATTGGCTGATCTTCGTTTTTTACTCGCCAACATGAGTCGTGTTTAAAGGCTCTTTTCTCTGTGACATGAAGGACTTAGTATGTGATACCAATTAGCTCTTTTTACAAAGTTCATATTTTGTATATGTTCTTTAAATCTGTTAACAGTTTGGCTTTAGATAGTGGAAAGGAAAGCTGTTATTTAAAGGTTTCCAGACACCCAAGAATCCCTGGATTTCAGACAGATTCTAACCAAAGTTAACAACTATCCTACTGGAAATTGCTGTTAGAGATATCCATCGGTTGGCTGCCCCATTTAAAATTTTCCTGAATAAGCCCCTGCTTCCCATTCCCCACTGGGACATTGCACTGCAAACAGGACTTCTAATGGCTGTAATTTAAAGCATGACAGAATATGGAAATGTTCCAGGTTGTGAATACTAAAATTCAGGTTTTAAGCTGACTGGACAGATTATTGTTCAACATAGTAACAATGTTGGAAAGACATCAACTCTTCCAGGTCCTGACTTAGTAGATGCTACCTGGCATCCCTATCCGTCCTTTGTCACCAGGGGGCCCAGTTATTCCTGGAGGACCTTTAAGTCCATCACTGCCCGGGTCTCCATCAAATCCTGACCAACAGAGAAAAAGATTACTGATGGATTTGATGGAAAACATAAACAGAGGTGGATCCCAGAATCAACAGCTCATAGGGAGCTGTTTAACTGTTCACCTTGTGGTCCCGGTCTTCCAGGTTGACCGTTTTTGCCATCCGGGCCCTGTATCCCGCGGGGTCCCACCTCTCCTTTCACACCACAGAGACCTGCGACCCCTAAAGATAAAATGGGAAGCAAACAGAAAGGTCACTGCCATGTAAAGCAACAAACCCAGACCAACCTTATCAGCTGTTCAAGTTCATACAACAGATATTATTTCCTCTAAGCAGTTGCTAAGCAACAGATGGAGATTCAAAGATGGTGGTTTTTAAATTTAATAGACAATAAGCACGTTAGCTGTTGTCATTATCTCTACTGTTGATGCTAACCAAAGCAGAACACATAATACCAGGAACCCCATGATAGACCCCTGAGGAACCCCAGTTATTAAAAACTCATGCTGACCCAAAACTAAACAAATATACAGAAAAGAGAAGAGATTGAACCAGAGATCAGGAATACAATATCTGTATCAGCTGATAAAATGCTTAAAAATCAATATTGGCTTTATTAATGCATTTTATTTATAAGGCACTTCTGACACAAAGACACATTTTTCTAAGTGCTACACAGGAAATGCTCATAAAGTCAAATATGGCTGCTTCGGAATAATTTCAGGATTCTCACTGTGAGAGAATCAACAGGTTTTGTTTTTATGAAGATTGTGGCATTCACCAATCTAAGAACAAACTATTTCTCGGTCTATCAACAAGTTTGTGAATCTAACGGAGTGTTTTTGTAAAAAAACTTCCTAAGTAAAACTTTGGAACAAATTTAAGAAGATTCGTAAGAAGATATTGGTGAATGAGGTCCAATCAGCTTAAGGTTGGAGGAATTTTACAGTTTTGTTTAAAATGTTGTATAAAAGAAAACTGATCAGAAAAAGTCAGTAAATTTGTGTTTTGTGGATTATTTCCTTGTTGTAACTATAAATCTGAAACCTTTGGAAAGCCTGTTTATTTCCCTTAATCATCAAATCAATTTTATTTATAAAGCCCTTTTCCTACCAAATGCAACGCAAAGTGCTTTACATGGTAAAAACATTATATGCTTATTTAAATAAAACAAGCCTTCAAACACAGACATGCACAAAGCAGTTAACCCCTCATTCTACACAAACATGAACTTCCTGATTTAGAGTTAGAATATAAATAAATAAATAAATAAATAGTATTAAGTTAAAAGTAATACATATTAAAAGTAATAAATTACAAATAATATCTAGCTTGATTTCCGCCACTGCAACCACCCAGAAAAGGGTAGGCCAGAGTCCACACCACAGCCGTAGGGCTGCAGTTCAGGACCCCCAGCCACCTGGACAAGGCAAGGCAGTTTATTTGTACAACACATTTCATGTACGGGACAATTCAAAGTGCTTTACATAAAACAAAAGCATTACAGATATTAAGAAATAGTAAAAGACAGCAACACATAGCAAGAATCACAATAAAATAATTACATTAAAATGATTAAAAGCAAGGTGAGTTAAAAAGTTAACATGCAGATTTCATGCATAGACACGAGAAAAATGTTTTTAACCTGGATTTAGAAGTTTCTACATTTGGGGAAAGTTTAATCTCCACTGGCAGTTTGTTACACTTGTTGCAGCATAACAGCTAAATGCTGCTTCTCCATGTTTAGTCTGGACTCTGGCCTGGACTCTGGCTGGACCCTGGTCTGGACTCTGGTCTGGACCCTGGCCTGGACCAGTTGACCAGAGTCTTTGGATCTAAGAGCTCTGCTAGGTTTATATTCTCTGAACATGTCACAGATGGATTCTGGACCTAAACCGTTCTGGGATGTAAACAATCAGAAGGGTTTTAAAATCTATTCTGTGACTGACTGGAAACCAGTGTAAAGATGTTAAAACTGGTGTGACGTGTTCAGATCTCTTAGTCCTGGTTAAAACTCTAGCAGCAGCGTTCTGGATGAGCTGCAGATGTTTAATGTTCTTTTTAGGAAGTCCTGTTAAAAGACCTGCAATAGAGTCAATAAATTCTTCATTCACACGAATGTCTTGCAGTGTTTCAATCCTCTTCTCCAGCTGTGTTATCCTCAAAGAAAGTTGCTCACACTCAGTGCAGCTCACTGATGCTGCAGGGTTAGGAGACATCATTCCACTAGTTCTCCGATGGTAATCAGCTAAATTTATCAAAAAATATATTCGTTCCAGTGATTTATAAGTGACCAGGAGTCCTTGTTCCTAAATTTGTTGCTGGTAAAGATAAGAAAAAAGAAGAAAAATGTAAGCAGAAAGGAGAGCAAAGCAGGAAGCGTCCGCACGGCAGCAAAGCAGGAAGTAGTTTTAAGTAACTAGCCTAAATTAGTGTATAAAATTGAAATTGGTATCAATAAAAAATATATCATGCATCTCTGGACACCAGTCTAGACTAGAATACCTGGGTTTCCAGGTTCTCCACGATCCCCTATGGTCACAATGTCTGTCTGGATCCCTTTTGGTCCAGTTTGTCCTTTGTCCCCCTGGGGCCCTGGAGGCCCCGGAGAACCCCTGGCCCCATCTGCTCCTGTTTGACCTGAGAACATGTTGAGAAGGTCAGACAGAGACAATGCTACAATAATGAAAACCAGATAAATTGATGTTTATATGAAACCTGTTGGTCCCGGTGCTCCAGTTTCTCCTGGTATCCCATCTTCTCCTGGACTCCCAAGATGTCCCGGGAGACCCTTGTCCCCTCTGATCCCTAACACACAAAAACACATTGTTTAAAACATGGCATCTCGTGAAGTGATCTGTTCTTTGGGTATTTAGTGGTTTCTCTGGTTGCTTTTTTAAATGTGACCCGCCTTCTCACCTGGGCTCCCTGGATTACCATCCAGCCCTCTTTGGCCCTTTGGTCCACCATATCCGTCTATCCCTGGAGGTCCTCTAAACCCCATAGGCCCATCTGGCCCTGGAAGACCCCTGGTTCCCACGCCTGGCAACCCTGGATCTCCCTGCAAACCCTTAGGGCCTCGGACCCCTTACAGACAAGACAGTGTGAGAGGTTCTCTAGAATCAAGAGACTTCAGTTCGACTCTGAACAGTTGACAGATCTGGTACCTGTGAATCCAAGGAAGCCTCGGAATCCTTGCTCTCCTGTAGGTCCATTAGGTCCAGGAAGACAGAATCCAGTCAGGCCAACAGGGCCAGATAGACCATCCAGACCACTGAGACCTAAAAAACACTTCACTCAGTTCACTCAGTAACCTGATTATGGCTTTGGAACCACAAGAGTCCTGGTTCTAGATGGTACAAGAACTGGTTCTGTTTTTGGTTTTCCCTTTTCTCTTTTTTCTTAAATAAGACTGTCCAACTAATGATGATTCCTGGTTTATTCATCAGCTGCTTTAGTGTTGTGGTTTCCACCAGGAACCAAGAGAGTTCCTGATCTGCCGATCATGGGCAACCAGTTGAATCTGATGGAATCCAGCAAACATGAAATATAACAACTTTTCTACCACATTAAATGCTGACATTAAAGAATGAATTATTTTAAACTGTAATGACAGTGAGTTTAAAACACGTAGTGTTAATGGAAGTCAATGGGGACGGTTTGGTCCACAAAGGTCCTCAGACAAAGTATTTCATACCCTATAAAAATACGAGGCAAGAAAAGCAAGTTTATTTGTAGCACAACTCAAAGACAAGGTGAGTCAAAATGCTTTACAGAAAATAAGAAGCATTACTGAACATTAAAAACAAGAGAAAGGGAAAAAAGAACATTAGATATTAATAATAAAACATGATCAAGTTTAAAAACTCAAGCTTAAAAAAGATGCAGATTCAGACTTTTTAAAATAAAAGCTCATCAAATGCAGCAGAAAACAGGTGGGTATTTGACTTAGATTGAACTAAACAGTGTTTCAGCTGATCTGAGGCTTTCTTGGAGTTTAAGACGTACTTTATTCACCCGAAAGGGCCCAAAATCCTTAAAGAAAATACACATGTTTAACCAAAATGCTGCAAAAAATGTCCCAGGAGGGCATGAGAGTTAATTTCTACTAGACTTCTGCTACCTTTGGGCCCTGGGACACCATCTTGTCCTGTAGATCCTGGTACTCCCACCAGTCCTGGAAGTCCAGGATTTCCTTGTAGTCCCACAGAGCCATCTTCTCCTGGAGGACCCGGCTGACCCTGCCGGCCTGGGACACCATCCCCTTTATTCCCCTGAGACCACGAAGACCAGCAGAACAGGAAACAAGAAGGTGAAATAATGATGGAAAACATGTCTCCAGCTTAAAGACAGCAGGTAAAACGGAAGTTTTGTATTTTTACGTCACACATTCAGGTTTTAGCTCAGCTGAGTTTTACTGAACATTTATGCAACTATTAAATTCCAGTAAATAGAAGCATGTGGAAATTCCAAGGTTTCACACACCAGGACATTATAAATCATCCGGTCCTGATCAGCTCTTATATTTATACATACAATATAGGTACAGTATATGTAATGTGTGTCAACATAATGCCAAGGAGGAAAGACATCAGCAATGCTCTTGGAGACGCAACAGTTGCTGACCATCAGTCCGGAAAGGTCATTTCCAGACTTTCTGGAGTTCACTATTTTGCACAGAGAAAGATTATTCACATATCAGCTATCAATCTTTTCAGGAGTGGACGTTCCCGAAAGTTCATCCAAGGTCATACTGTGGAAAAAAACTCAAATCTCCATCTCAGACCAGACCTCAGTCAGCAGGTTCGATGTTAAAGTTCAGGACAGTTCAGTTAGAGAAACTGAACCAGTACGGCTTGTTGGAAGGTTGCAGGAGAAAAAAACAACATGGCAGCACGGCTCAGACGGGCAAAGCTGCATCTGAACAAACCTCCAGCCTTCTGGACCAGTGTCCTCTGGAGAGACCAGACCAGAGTTTGGTTCTTAAACTCCTCATAGCTGCAGTGAGCATGGTGGTGGAAGGATGATGGTCTGGACTCCTGCAGTCACTGAGTGGACCATGACCTCCTCCAAGTCAGGTGTGAGTCCATCTGTCCCGTCAGCTAAAGCTGAAACCGTCTCGTGCAGCTGGACAAAGATCCCAAACACAGCAGCAGATCCACACCAGACCTGGTCCATCAGAGTTCAGACCTCATCCTGACTGAGATGCTGAAGACAAACCTCACTGAGCCGAAGCGCCGTTGGAAAGGAAGCAGAATTCCTCAGTGAGACATGAGCTGCTGTTCATTGTCTGAGGTTTGATGTCCGGATACGTTAAATTTGTTGTGTTTGCTTCATGTATTTAATAAAATCGGATTGTTTTTATAGATTTTTAATTGTTCTTTTTTAACCAGTTAAGAAGATATTGTTATCCAGAGAAGATGGAAGGAAACATGTTTGTAGCGTCCTGTTACCTTCGTGCCCGGCAGTCCCGGGCTTCCCGATGGCCCTCCTCGTCCCTTGATGCCAAAACTCGATGAACCTGGAGCTCCTGGATGGCCCTTGTTTCCTGAAGCCAGAAGATAAACGTGTTCTAGTCATCTCCAGATCATGGAAACGTTGAGGCTGTTTGGTCGGCACGACTCTAAACTGACCTTTAACCCCTGGGAAGCCTGGGGGGCCTTGGATAGATAACCCATTAATTCCTCTCTCCCCCTGTGGACCAACAAACCCTTGAAAACCTGGATATCCTGTCACACCTGAGACCAGCAGAGAAGAAAACACGTAGAGACAGTTAATGGAACCAGAAACTGGTTTGGGAAGGTCAGAGGACCAGTCTTTCATTTGTCCCACGTTTTATAGGAGTTATTTGGAGCAGCTCCCTCCACCACCCACATCCTGATAGGAACTTACCTGACCTCACCTTTCCTAAGTAGACTGTCCCACAGATTTTTAACTTAATCAGTGAAAACAGCAGAAAAGAAAAAAGTAGACTGACGAGTCCCCGTCTCACCCTCAGGTCCAGGGTTTCCAGGTAAACCTTTGTCTCCTTTCGGGCCTGGATCTCCTGGAGTGGTTGTGATGATTCCTGGAGCACCTTTTTCACCTGAAACACATGGTCTGTTAGATCTGGTTCTAAGCCCCGTCTCTGGTCCGGACCACTCCAGCACACACTCACCAGGTGGTCCAGGTTCTCCTTGTTGTCCCCGAAATCCCACTTCACCTTTAGGCCCTGGGGATCCTGAAGCTCCAACACCAAGTGGTCCTGAAGGCCCCATCTGACCTGTCAGGCCCCTGGGACCGGGTTTGCCAAGTGTGCCTTTGTCACCTTTTGGCCCCAGAAGCCCCTGAAAGAACAGACCATGAGCTGTTATATGAGCAAAGAACCAAGTGGAACTGGAGGGTTTTCTGAGTATACGTCCATGCACACGCCACCTCAGCCTTCAGTTTACTGATGGTGGAAAACCGGATTTTTACTGGGATGTTAGAAGACAGGGATTCTTTCTTGAGTGCCCTGAGGTTTCTCAGGCTTAAGCTGAACGTGGATAACAAGGGCCCAAGATTCTGCTTTACTTGGGGAACCATGGTCCCTGGAGGTATTACAGAGACTTTGGTTTTCCCAGAATTTAACCGGTGGAATCAGTTCAGATAGCAGTCCAATGAAGCCAACAGTAAGCGGCCCCCACTGGATAATTCCTGGATGGGTGACGATGTTTCAGCTGCAGCAAGTTATTTAAGCCTAACCGATGCAGTGAGTAGCTTCTAATTTTTAAAACAACCATGTGGGAAGACACAAAACCGATGTTAGTCTCTTCCAGAAGGGTCAGATCATCAGCATCGAGCAGAGGAAACATCTCCGGAGAAGCAGAAACTACTAGGACTGGGTTCAGAGCTGTCCAACCATCATTAAAATTGGAAGTGGTCAGAAAAAGCAGACAAAATACTTCAGGTTGCTAGGGAACATAAAGACTGGACTCTGGACCCATGGAAGGTGGTCATGTTGTCTGATGAGTCCAGATCTACCCTGGTCCAGACTGATGGAGCATCAGGGGATGAAGGGATGCAGCATCATGTCTAGTGCTACTGTACAAGCCTGTGGGGGCAGTCTATGATCTGGAATCACTGCAGCTTTTCAGGTCTAGGTTCAGGTCTAGGTTCAGGTCTAAGTTCTGGTCTAGATTCAGGTCTGGGTTTAGGTCTGGGTTCAGATCTAGGTTTAGGTTTAGGTTCAGGTCTAGGTTCAGGTCTGGGTTCAGATCTAGGTTTAGGTTTAGGTTAAGGTCTAGATTCAGGTCTAGGTTCTGGTCTAGATTCAGGTTTAGTTTCAGGTCTAGGTTCAGGTCTAGGTTCAGGTCTGGGTTCAGGTATTATTCATTATTAATTTTATTTGTGACAAAAAAAAATGCAGCTATATTCTGAAAACAAAGAAAGCGTTTCTGTTAATCCATTTTAAATTAAAATAAGGTACAGAATTGCTTTCATAGTAAGTATGGTCTGCGCTCTGCACTGAAACTGGAGCTGGGACTCGGTAGGTCTCTGCAGCGGCTGTCCGGCTCGCTATGCTTTCTGTACTCTATGAGCCGCTTAGATTTACATTTTCTATGCTGCATTGTTGTTTGTCGTTTTAATGACGACTGTGATGGAACCTGGACCGATGCCGTCTTGGCCAGGTGTCCCTGGAAAAGGAGATCTGGAAATCTCAAGTAGACTTCCCTGGTAAAATAAAGGTTAAATAAAATAAAAAAGACTTAAATTTATTAAATAGCTCAAACCTCTTTAGTGTTGAGGTGAGCTGATCCACAGCCTTTTCTGAGCTTTTAATAGAATTAGTAGTTATATGTGATATAGTGATATGGGGTGATAATTTAACGATGAGTCCAAGTTAAAGATGTTTTTACTACGGTCAGTATTTCTATAAGTAGGAAGGAGCAAGTAGACCAGAGCAGTTGATGACAGATAATGAGGACTGGATTGTATCTTGTGATACTCACAGGGTTTCCCTTTTCTCCTTGAACACCTTTACGTCCTGGTTTTCCAGGTGCTCCATCACTCCCCTGCACTCCCACTTGTCCTGGCTGCCCCTGGGCCCCGTCCTCACCTTTTGGCCCCACCCTCTGCATGACTCCGGGGTCGCCAGGAAGACCTGGGGGTCCTGGAAGGCCAGGAATACCAAAGAATCCCTGAAAACAGACATGGAGGTAAGAATGAGAGATGTTGATCTGCTCGCAGAGAGAAAAAAAAACATCAACACGACGTCCCAGGAGGGCAACAAAGTCTTCCTGAGCTTAATGAAGAGGAAAAATGAACAATTCCGGGTGATTTAATGATCTGTTTGCTCTACAAATTAAATATGGCATAAAAACGTTTCTGTATGTAGGCCCAGCATCGATCCATGGGGAACTCCGGAGATCTGTACAGACCAGCTGGTAACTACAGATCTAGATCTGAGGTAGCTCCTGTAAGGAGGGTTTAAACTAATTCAGAAACAGACCAGAGATTCCCACCCAGTCTTTAGTCAGTCGAACAGGATGTTGACGGCACTGAGATCTTCTGCTATCTGTGTTTACAAGAATGTCATTCAGACTTGGACGAGGTTTCGGTGCCGTCACTGCCAAATCCTGAAGGAAAGAAATCCAAAGACTTCTCAAAGCTGCCACAAACAGCTTTTTTGAATTATTCTATAAAATTGGAGCTTGACATGATCCAGATCCAGGTCCAGGTCCAGGCTGCTCTCTGTTAGCAGTGGTGGGATTTTTGGACAAACGAGAGGTGGTAAATGAACATGAATATTTACTTTCCTCTGATTCTTAGGAAAAGGACGTGGGTCAGGAATCAGACAGACCCTGGTGCTGATTCTCCTCACTCGTTGGCTCATGTCTGGGATCAGTTCTCAGCAGAATCTATTCATCTTTTTCTCTTTAATTTCTAATTAAAAGGGGGCGAAGTGAACTCACCGGTGGACCAGGGGTCCCTCTGATACCTTTGATACCTTTGTCACCGTTAGGTCCTGTGATGCCCCTTAAACCTGAAACAGATCCATTCATTTGTTTAAAACGGCCCCTTCAAATATTAATGAATTATTTCCTGCTATCAAAAACATTCAAATTTGTTGTTTTCTGTCTCTTTCAGTCCATACAGATAATAAGTCGGCAGCAGGTTGCTTCTTACCGGCTAGTCCGAATTCACCCGGTTCTCCTGGATCTCCTGGTTGTCCAGGGGAGCTGGACACGAAAGGACAGACCACACACTCGTCCCCCTTCTCACCTAAAAACGCCAGTTAATGGATCAACATATCCAGCAGAAATAAGTGGAAACATCACTTCAGTTTTCTTTGTTTCTGCAGTAAAAATTCATTTCTATTTTCTTGAGAAATTCCTGCTTTTAACAAGAAATTACGTTTAGAGAAAAGTGACATCACATCACTTATCACATGACATCATGTTTTGTGTCATCAAAACTCCGACACTCATTTATTTGCTCACCCTTTTCTCCCGACTCCCCTCTGAAGCCAGAAGGTCCCAGCTGGCCTTTTGAACCATCAGGACCGATTTGTCCCTTCAGGAGGTCTGAGGGACAAAAGAAGAAGAAAGAATTATTAATAAAGTTTCTGAGGTGAAAACCTTTCAATACATTCTAAATTCTCTTTCTTCGTGTTAGTATATTAACCTTAAAAGCTGAATCCCAGTATAAACCAGTCTGTAGCAGCTTTTATACACGAGTCTGTAACAGCGTTTAATCCCAGTATAAACCAGTCTGTAGCAGCTTTTAATCCCAGTATAAACCAGTCTGTAGCAGCTTTTAATCCCAGTATAAACCAGTCTGTAGCAGCTTTTAATCCCAGTATAAACGGGTGTGTAGCAGCTTTTAATCCCAGTATAAACCAGTCTGTAGCAGTTTTTAATCCCAGTATAAACCAGCCTGTAGCAGCTTTTAATCCCAGTGTAACCAGTCTGTAACAGCTTTTAATCCCAGTATAAACCAGTGTGTAGCAGTTTTTAATCCCAGTTTAAACCAGTCTGTAGCAGTTTTTAATCCCAGTATAAACCAGTCTGTAACAGCTTTTAAACCTAGTATAAACCAGTCTGTAACAACTTTTAATCCCAGTATAAACCAGTCTGTAACAGCGTTTAATTCCAGTATAAACCAGTGTGTAGCAGTTTTTAATCCCAGTATAAACCAGTCTGTAGCAGCTTTTAATCCCAGTATAAACCAGTCTGTAGCAGCGTTTAATCCCAGTATAAACCAGTCTGTAACAACTTTTAATCCCAGTATTAACCAGTCTGTAGCAGCGTTTAATCCCAGCATAAACCAGTCTGTAGCAGATTTTAATCCCAGTATAAACCAGTCTGTAGCAGCTTTTAATCCCAGTATAAACCAGATTAGGTGAGTTTACTGCTTGAGTTTCTGTCTTGGTTTCGGGTTATTGTTTACATTGCTGGTGTGGGGCTCTGTCGTTAGCACCTTCTCTCTTCAACCAGTTGAGGCCGTGACGCGGGTCACACCCACTGTGTACTGCTCAGGGCAAAGCAGATAGAGGCGGTTTCAGCCGGGTGCAATCAAGCAAAGTGTGCTCAGCTGTGTCAGCTCCAGGTACTTTTCCACACATGGTGCGCTGAAGCGTCAGCGAGGCGTCAGCCTTTGTGTCAGCCCACGTCGGGTAAAGACCACAAAGGGTAAAGACCACAAAGGGTAAAGACCTGCGAGTCTACCTGCGCGAGTCCACCGAGAAAGGGCACAAGCTTAAACCTCCTCACAACTATATTAACGCACAATGTGCTTCAAACCCATCCCTGTCAGATATGGGTACAGACCAAGACGTGTCACCCATAGACACTGCAATCCGCAAAACCTGTCCTTTCCAATGGCATGCACGTCAGTCACACCCTCTGTTACCTTTGGTCTCTGGAACTGTCAGTCCGCAGTTAACAAAACAGAATTTATCAGTTCATTGATAAATCTCTCTGACATTCAGGTCCTAGCCCGGACTGAAACCTGGATCCGTCCAGAAAACACAGCTACACCAGCTGCCCTTTCTGTCAATGCAGAATTTAGCCAAACACCTCGCTCAGCTGGACGAGGAGGTGGAACGGGCATTCTTATTTCTAAAAAGTGGAACTTAACTTCTGTCCGTCCTATGGCTAACTGCTCATCACTTGAGTATCACGCAGTAAAGGTCTCTACACCCATTACTGCATACATTCTGGTCATTTACCGCCCTCCGGGTGGCAGTATAGCTGAGTTTGTCTCTGAAATGGACATGATTCTCTCTGACATTCCTGATGATGGCACACCACTAATTGTCATGGGAGACATGAACATTCACATTGACAAACCACAGGCAACTGACTTTCTGGCTCTTATCTACTCTTTCAATCTGAAACGGGTTCAGACTCCTCCAACACACAAAGCTGGCAACACTCTTGACTTGGTGCTGACCAGAAACTGCTCCACAGCCGACCTGTCCGTCACCCCGCTGCACCTCTCTGACCACTTCCTGGTTAAATTCTCTGTCTTCCTTCCTCATGTCAATCACGCGGCTCCAAAAATGGTGTCCTACCGCAGAAACTTGAGATCCCTCAGACCTACACAGCTGTCTGATGAGGTTTACTCTACCCTCCCTTCCCACTCAGACTTCTCCTTACTGTCTGTTAATGAGGCTACAGAAACACTCTGCTCCTCTCTCGCCTTCTCTCTGGACAAACTCTGTCCTCTGGTGTCAAAACCAGCCAGACAAAACCCTCCCAGTCCATGGCTCACAGAGGCTCTAAGGGATCACAGAGCCAGACTCAGGGCGGCAGAAAGAAAGTGGCGCAAATCAAAAGAGCACGCTGACTTGTCTGAGTACCAGCAAAAACTTGTAACTTTCACATCCAGCCTAAAGGCGGCCAAGATAACCTTTTATCAGAACAAGATCCGCAATGCTCCCAACACACGACAACTGTTCATGGCGTTTAACTCTCTTCTATCTCCACCACCTGCTCAGCCTCCCACTGTGCTGACTGCAGAAATGTTTGCTTCCTACTTCACTGAAAAGGTTGCTACCATCAGTAACCAATTCACTGAGCCTGACCAACTCAGCCTTACCAAACCAGCTACTGGTGCCTCACTATGCTCCTTCCGCTCTCTAAATGAGGACGAAGTCTCTAAACTTCTAGTCAGCTCAAAACCCACAACCTGTCCTCTTGATCCTGTTCCCTCTGACATCCTGCAGAGCATTTTACCTACAGTCAAATCTGCAGTAACTCATATTATCAACTCCTCTCTTAAATCCGGTGTCTTTCCTTCTGCCTTCAAGCAAGCTCGGGTTACCCCGCTGCTGAAGAAACCCACACTCAACCCAGCCCAGGTTGAAAACTACCGGCCGGTCTCACTGCTTCCATTCATGTCTAAATTACTAGAGCGTGCCGTCTTCAGTCAGGTCTCACAGTTCCTCCAGGACAACAACCTGTTAGATCCATATCAATCTGGATATAGGCAAGGTCACTCTACTGAAACTGCTCTCCTGTCAGTTACTGATTCCCTACGGCTTGCCAGATCCACTGGTCAATCCTCAGTCCTTATACTGCTGGACCTGTCGGCTGCCTTTGACACTGTCAACCATCATATACTGTTCTCCAAACTCTTAGAGCTTGGCATCTCAGGATCTGTCCTCTCGTGGTTTACATCCTACCTCACAGGGAGATCATTCAAAGTATCTTGGCGAGGGGGCGTGTCCAGATCACATGGGCTAACAACAGGGGTGCCTCAGGGCTCGGTGCTCGGCCCTCTTCTCTTTTCCCTATACACCTCCTCACTCGGTGCAGTCATTAGCTCTCATGGTTTCTCCTACCACTGCTATGCAGATGACACTCAGCTTTTCCTTTCTTTCCCACCTGATGACACAACGTCTCAATGCGAATATCAGCATGCCTTGCTGATATCTCTGCATGGATGAAGGATCGCCACCTTCAGCTAAATCTGTCCAAGACTGAGCTTATTGTCTTCCCAGCCAGTCCTTCTTTACCGCCACAGATAAGTGTGCAGCTTGACTCAATCACACTAGTGCCTACATCTTCTACCAGGAATCTTGGTGTCATGGTAGACAACCAGCTGACCTTTAAGGACCATGTTGCCTCGGTTTCCCGGTCTTGCCGATTTGCTCTCTACAACATCAGGAGGATCAGACCCTACCTGACTGAACACACGACCCAGCTCCTGGTCCAGGCTCTGGTCATTTCACGCATTGACTACTGCAACTCCTTACTGGCTGGCCTGCCTGCATGCTCAGTTAAACCTCTGCAGATGATCCAGAACGCAGCAGCACGTCTGGTCTTCAACCAGCCCAAAAGAGCTCATGTCACTCCGCTGCTAATTGCTCTTCACTGGCTTCCAGTTGCAGCACGCATCAAATTCAAAGCTCTGCTTCTGGCTTACAAAACAATAACCCAAACGGCTCCGGGCTACCTTCACTCCTTAATCCAGAGCTACACTCCCTCTCGAAACTTACGCTCTACCAGCGAAAGACGCCTAGTGCTCCCACCACAACGTGGCGCAAAATCAGTAGCTAGACTCTTCTCCTCTGTTGTTCCCCGGTGGTGGAACGATCTACCAAACTCCGTCCGATCCGCAGAGTCCGTATCCACTTTTAAGACCAAGCTAAAGACTCAGTTGTTTAAGGAGCATTTCCACATTTAGCTTAACTAAATGAGTCAGAAAGATTTGTCCAGCTTTTTGGCTCAACCAAGTACTGAAGAAGCTGTGTGCACTTATGCCCAAGATGATATTGTGTGATGAAATCATGCACTTATGCCCAATTTGATATTATGTGATGAAATCATGCACTTATGACCTAGTTGATATTGTTTGATGAAATCGTGATCCTGTATTTAAATAAAATGACAAAAAAAAAAAAAAAAAAAAAAATTATATGCACTGCACTAGCACTACATGACAGCACCTGGGTCCAACTGGACTCAAAAGCGGTCTGACTATCACTTAATTATGACGTCCCATCTTGTTTGAATTCATGCTTGTGTTGTTCTTCCTCTCAAATGTAAGTCGCTTTGGATAAAAGCGTCTGCTAAATGACTGTAGAATAGAATAGAATAAACCAGTCTGTAACAGCTTTTAATCCAAGTATAAACCAGACTGTTGCAGTTTTTAATCCCAGTATAAACCAGTCTGTAGCAGTTTTTAATCCCAGTATAAACCAGTCTGTAGCAGCTTTTAATCCCAGTATAAACCAGTCTGTAGCAGCTTTTTATCCCAGTATAACCCAGTCTGTAGCAGCTGTTGATCCCAGTATAAACCAGTCTGTAGCAGCTTTTAATCCCAGTATAAAACAGTCTGTAGCAGCTTTTAATTCCAGTATAAACCGGTGTGTAGCAGCTTTTAATCCCAGTATAAACCAGTATGTAGCATCTTTTAATCCCATTATAAACCAGCCTGTAGCAGCTTTTAATCCCAGTATCAACCAGTCTGTAGCAGCTTTTAATCCCAGTATAAACCAGTATGTAGCAGCTTTTAATCCCAGTATAAACCAGTCTGTAACAGCGTTTAATGCCAGTATAAACCAGCCTGTAGCAGCTTTTAATCCCAGTATAAACCAGTCTGTAACAGCTTTTAATCCCAGTATAAACCAGCCTGTAGCAGTTTTTATTCCCAGTATAAACCAGTCTGTAGCAGCTTTTAATCCCAGTATAAACCAGTCTGTAACAGCGTTTACTCCCAGTATAAACCAGTGTGTAGTAGTTTTTAATCCCAGTATAAACCAGTCTGTAGCAGTTTTTAATCCCAGTATAAACCAGTCTGCAACAGCTTTTAAACCTAGTATAAACCAGTCTGTAACAACTTTTAATCCCAGTATAAACCAGTCTGTAACAGCGTTTAATTCAGTATAAACCAGTGTGTAGCAGTTTTTATCCCAGTATAAACCAGTCTGTAGCAGCTTTTAATCCCAGTATAAACCAGTCTGTAGCAGCGTTTAATCCCAGTATAAACCAGTCTGTAACAGCGTTTAATCCCAGTATAAACCAGTCTGTAGCAGATTTTAATCCCAGTATAAACCAGTCTGTAACAGCTTTTAATCCAAGTATAAACCAGTCTGTAGCAGTTTTTAATCCCAGTATAAACCAGTCTGTAGCAGCTTTTAATCCCAGTATAAAACAGTCTGTAGCAGCTTTTAATTCCAGTATAAACCGGTGTGTAGCAGCTTTTAATCCCAGTATAAACCAGTATGTAGCATCTTTTAATCCCATTATAAACCAGCCTGTAGCAGCTTTTAATCCCAGTATCAACCAGTCTGTAGCAGCTTTTAATCCCAGTATAAACCAGTATGTAGCAGCTTTTAATCCCAGTATAAACCAGTCTGTAACAGCGTTTAATGCCAGTATAAACCAGCCTGTAGCAGCTTTTAATCCCAGTATAAACCAGTCTGTAACAGCTTTTAATCCCAGTATAAACCAGCCTGTAGCAGTTTTTATTCCCAGTATAAACCAGTCTGTAGCAGCTTTTAATCCCAGTATAAACCAGTCTGTAACAGCGTTTACTCCCAGTATAAACCAGTGTGTAGTAGTTTTTAATCCCAGTATAAACCAGTCTGTAGCAGTTTTTAATCCCAGTATAAACCAGTCTGTAACAGCGTTTAATTCAGTATAAACCAGTGTGTAGCAGTTTTTATCCCAGTATAAACCAGTCTGTAGCAGCTTTTAATCCCAGTATAAACCAGTCTGTAGCAGCGTTTAATCCCAGTATAAACCAGTCTGTAACAGCGTTTAATCCCAGTATAAACCAGTCTGTAGCAGATTTTAATCCCAGTATAAACCAGTCTGTAACAGCTTTTAATCCCAGTATAAACCAGTCTGTAGCAGCTTTTAATCCCAGTATAAACCAGTCTGTAGCAGATTTTAATCCCAGTATAAACCAGTCTGTAGCAGATTTTAATCCCAGTATAAACCAGTCTGTAACAGCTTTTAATCCCAGTATAAACCAGTCTGCAACAGCTTTTAAACCTAGTATGAACCAGTCTGTAGCAGCTTTTATTCCCAGTATAAACCAGTCTGTAGGAGCTTCTAATCCCAGTATAAACCAGTCTGTAGCAGTTTTTAATCCCAGTATAAACCAGTCTGTAGCAGCTTTTAATCCCAGTATAAACCAGTCTGTAGCAGCTTTTAATCCCAGTATAAACGGGTGTGTAGCAGCTTTTAATCCCAGTATAAACCAGTCTGTAGCAGTTTTTAATCCCAGTATAAACCAGCCTGTAGCAGCTTTTAATCCCAGTGTAACCAGTCTGTAACAGCTTTTAATCCCAGTATAAACCAGTGTGTAGCAGTTTTTAATCCCAGTTTAAACCAGTCTGTAGCAGTTTTTAATCCCAGTATAAACCAGTCTGTAACAGCTTTTAAACCTAGTATAAACCAGTCTGTAACAACTTTTAATCCCAGTATAAACCAGTCTGTAACAGCGTTTAATTCCAGTATAAACCAGTGTGTAGCAGTTTTTAATCCCAGTATAAACCAGTCTGTAGCAGCTTTTAATCCCAGTATAAACCAGTCTGTAGCAGCGTTTAATCCCAGTATAAACCAGTCTGTAACAACTTTTAATCCCAGTATTAACCAGTCTGTAGCAGCGTTTAATCCCAGCATAAACCAGTCTGTAGCAGATTTTAATCCCAGTATAAACCAGTCTGTAGCAGCTTTTAATCCCAGTATAAACCAGATTAGGTGAGTTTACTGCTTGAGTTTCTGTCTTGGTTTCGGGTTATTGTTTACATTGCTGGTGTGGGGCTCTGTCGTTAGCACCTTCTCTCTTCAACCAGTTGAGGCCGTGACGCGGGTCACACCCACTGTGTACTGCTCAGGGCAAAGCAGATAGAGGCGGTTTCAGCCGGGTGCAATCAAGCAAAGTGTGCTCAGCTGTGTCAGCTCCAGGTACTTTTCCACACATGGTGCGCTGAAGCGTCAGCGAGGCGTCAGCCTTTGTGTCAGCCCACGTCGGGTAAAGACCACAAAGGGTAAAGACCTGCGAGTCTACCTGCGCGAGTCCACCGAGAAAGGGCACAAGCTTAACACTCCTCACAACTATATTAACGCACAATGTGCTTCAAACCCATCCCTGTCAGATATGGGTACAGACCAAGACGTGTCACCCATAGACACTGCAATCCGCAAAACCTGTCCTTTCCAATGGCATGCACGTCAGTCACACCCTCTGTTACCTTTGGTCTCTGGAACTGTCAGTCTGCAGTGAACAAAACAGAATTTATCAGTTCATTGATAAATCTCTCTGACATTCAGGTCCTAGCCCGGACTGAAACCTGGATCCGTCCAGAAAACACAGCTACACCAGCTGCCCTTTCTGTCAATGCAGAATTTAGCCAAACACCTCGCTCAGCTGGACGAGGAGGTGGAACGGGCATTCTTATTTCTAAAAAGTGGAACTTAACTTCTGTCCGTCCTATGGCTAACTGCTCATCACTTGAGTATCACGCAGTAAAGGTCTCTACACCCATTACTGCATACATTCTGGTCATTTACCGCCCTCCGGGTGGCAGTATAGCTGAGTTTGTCTCTGAAATGGACATGATTCTCTCTGACATTCCTGATGATGGCACACCACTAATTGTCATGGGAGACATGAACATTCACATTGACAAACCACAGGCAACTGACTTTCTGGCTCTTATCTACTCTTTCAATCTGAAACGGGTTCAGACTCCTCCAACACACAAAGCTGGTAATACTCTTGACTTGGTGCTGACCAGAAACTGCTCCACAGCCGACCTGTCTGTCACCCCGCTGCACCTCTCTGACCACTTCCTGGTTAAATTCTCTGTCTTCCTTCCTCATGTCAATCACGCGGCTCCAAAAATGGTGTCCTACCGCAGAAACTTGAGATCCCTCAGACCTACACAGCTGTCTGATGAGGTTTACTCTACCCTCCCTTCCCACTCAGACTTCTCCTTACTGTCTGTTAATGAGGCTACAGAAACACTCTGCTCCTCTCTCGCCTTCTCTCTGGACAAACTCTGTCCTCTGGTGTCAAAACCAGCCAGACAAAACCCTCCCAGTCCATGGCTCACAGAGGCTCTAAGGGATCACAGAGCCAGACTCAGGGCGGCAGAAAGAAAGTGGCGCAAATCAAAAGAGCACGCTGACTTGTCTGAGTACCAGCAAAAACTTGTAACTTTCACATCCAGCCTAAAGGCGGCCAAGATAACCTTTTATCAGAACAAGATCCGCAATGCTCCCAACACACGACAACTGTTCATGGCGTTTAACTCTCTTCTATCTCCACCACCTGCTCAGCCTCCCACTGTGCTGACTGCAGAAATGTTTGCTTCCTACTTCACTGAAAAGGTTGCTACCATCAGTAACCAATTCACTGAGCCTGACCAACTCAGCCTTACCAAACCAGCTACTGGTGCCTCACTATGCTCCTTCCGCTCTCTAAATGAGGACGAAGTCTCTAAACTTCTAGTCAGCTCAAAACCCACAACCTGTCCTCTTGATCCTGTTCCCTCTGACATCCTGCAGAGCATTTTACCTACAGTCAAATCTGCAGTAACTCATATTATCAACTCCTCTCTTAAATCCGGTGTCTTTCCTTCTGCCTTCAAGCAAGCTCGGGTTACCCCGCTGCTGAAGAAACCCACACTCAACCCAGCCCAGGTTGAAAACTACCGGCCGGTCTCACTGCTTCCATTCATGTCTAAATTACTAGAGCGTGCCGTCTTCAGTCAGGTCTCACAGTTCCTCCAGGACAACAACCTGTTAGATCCATATCAATCTGGATATAGGCAAGGTCACTCTACTGAAACTGCTCTCCTGTCAGTTACTGATTCCCTACGGCTTGCCAGATCCACTGGTCAATCCTCAGTCCTTATACTGCTGGACCTGTCGGCTGCCTTTGACACTGTCAACCATCATATACTGTTCTCCAAACTCTTAGAGCTTGGCATCTCAGGATCTGTCCTCTCGTGGTTTACATCCTACCTCACAGGGAGATCATTCAAAGTATCTTGGCGAGGGGGCGTGTCCAGATCACATGGGCTAACAACAGGGGTGCCTCAGGGCTCGGTGCTCGGCCCTCTTCTCTTTTCCCTATACACCTCCTCACTCGGTGCAGTCATTAGCTCTCATGGTTTCTCCTACCACTGCTATGCAGATGACACTCAGCTTTTCCTTTCTTTCCCACCTGATGACACAACGTCTCAATGCGAATATCAGCATGCCTTGCTGATATCTCTGCATGGATGAAGGATCGCCACCTTCAGCTAAATCTGTCCAAGACTGAGCTTATTGTCTTCCCAGCCAGTCCTTCTTTACCGCCACAGATAAGTGTGCAGCTTGACTCAATCACACTAGTGCCTACATCTTCTACCAGGAATCTTGGTGTCATGGTAGACAACCAGCTGACCTTTAAGGACCATGTTGCCTCGGTTTCCCGGTCTTGCCGATTTGCTCTCTACAACATCAGGAGGATCAGACCCTACCTGACTGAACACACGACCCAGCTCCTGGTCCAGGCTCTGGTCATTTCACGCATTGACTACTGCAACTCCTTACTGGCTGGCCTGCCTGCATGCTCAGTTAAACCTCTGCAGATGATCCAGAACGCAGCAGCACGTCTGGTCTTCAACCAGCCCAAAAGAGCTCATGTCACTCCGCTGCTAATTGCTCTTCACTGGCTTCCAGTTGCAGCACGCATCAGATTCAAAGCTCTGCTTCTGGCTTACAAAACAATAACCCAAACGGCTCCGGGCTACCTTCACTCCTTAATCCAGAGCTACACTCCCTCTCGAAACTTACGCTCTACCAGCGAAAGACGCCTAGTGCTCCCACCACAACGTGGCGCAAAATCAGTAGCTAGACTCTTCTCCTCTGTTGTTCCCCGGTGGTGGAACGATCTACCAAACTCCGTCCGATCCGCAGAGTCCGTATCCACTTTTAAGACCAAGCTAAAGACTCAGTTGTTTAAGGAGCATTTCCACATTTAGCTTAACTAAATGAGTCAGAAAGATTTGTCCAGCTTTTTGGCTCAACCAAGTACTGAAGAAGCTGTGTGCACTTATGCCCAAGATGATATTGTGTGATGAAATCATGCACTTATGCCCAATTTGATATTATGTGATGAAATCATGCACTTATGACCTAGTTGATATTGTTTGATGAAATCGTGATCCTGTATTTAAATAAAATGACAAAAAAAAAAAAAAAAAAAAAAAATTATATGCACTGCACTAGCACTACATGACAGCACCTGGGTCCAACTGGACTCAAAAGCGGTCTGACTATCACTTAATTATGACGTCCCATCTTGTTTGAATTCATGCTTGTGTTGTTCTTCCTCTCAAATGTAAGTCGCTTTGGATAAAAGCGTCTGCTAAATGACTGTAGAATAGAATAGAATAAACCAGTCTGTAACAGCTTTTAATCCAAGTATAAACCAGACTGTTGCAGTTTTTAATCCCAGTATAAACCAGTCTGTAGCAGTTTTTAATCCCAGTATAAACCAGTCTGTAGCAGCTTTTAATCCCAGTATAAACCAGTCTGTAGCAGCTTTTTATCCCAGTATAACCCAGTCTGTAGCAGCTGTTGATCCCAGTATAAACCAGTCTGTAGCAGCTTTTAATCCCAGTATAAAACAGTCTGTAGCAGCTTTTAATTCCAGTATAAACCGGTGTGTAGCAGCTTTTAATCCCAGTATAAACCAGTATGTAGCATCTTTTAATCCCATTATAAACCAGCCTGTAGCAGCTTTTAATCCCAGTATCAACCAGTCTGTAGCAGCTTTTAATCCCAGTATAAACCAGTATGTAGCAGCTTTTAATCCCAGTATAAACCAGTCTGTAACAGCGTTTAATGCCAGTATAAACCAGCCTGTAGCAGCTTTTAATCCCAGTATAAACCAGTCTGTAACAGCTTTTAATCCCAGTATAAACCAGCCTGTAGCAGTTTTTATTCCCAGTATAAACCAGTCTGTAGCAGCTTTTAATCCCAGTATAAACCAGTCTGTAACAGCGTTTACTCCCAGTATAAACCAGTGTGTAGTAGTTTTTAATCCCAGTATAAACCAGTCTGTAGCAGTTTTTAATCCCAGTATAAACCAGTCTGCAACAGCTTTTAAACCTAGTATAAACCAGTCTGTAACAACTTTTAATCCCAGTATAAACCAGTCTGAAACAGCGTTTAATGCCAGTATAAACCAGTCTGTAACAGCGTTTAATCCCAGTATAAACCAGTCTGTAGCAGCTTTTAATCCCAGTATAAACCAGTCTGTAACAGCTTTTAATCCCAGTATAAACCAGTCTGTAACAACTTTTAATCCCAGTATAAACCAGTCTGTAGCAGTTTTTAATCCCAGTATAAACCAGTCTGTAGCAGTGTTTAATGCCAGTATAAACCAGTCTGAAACAGCGTTTAATGCCAGTATAAACCAGTCTGTAGCAGTTTTTAATCCCAGTATAAACCAGTCTGTAGCAGCGTTTAATCCCAGTATAAACCAGTCTGTAGCAGTTTTTAATCCCAGTATAAACCAGTCTGTAGCAGTGTTTAAGCCAGTATAAACCAGTCTGAAACAGCGTTTAATGCCAGTATAAACCAGTCTGTAGCAGTTTTTAATCCCAGTATAAACCAGTCTGTAGCAGCTTTAAATCCCAGTATAAACCAGTCTGTAGCAGCTTTTAATCCCAGTATAAACCAGTCTGTAACAGTGTTTAATCCCAGTATAAACCAGTCTGTAGCAGCTTTTAATCCCAGTATAAACCAGTCTGTAACAGCTTTTAATCCCAGTATAAACCAGTCTGTAGCAGTTTTTAATCCCAGTATAAACCAGTCTGTAACAACTTTTAATCCCAGTATAAACCAGTCTGTAGCAGCTTTTAATCCCAGTATAAACCAGTCTGTAGCAGTTTTTAATCCCAGTATAAACCAGTCTGTAGCAGTTTTTAATCCCAGTATAAACCAGTCTGTAACAACTTTTAATCCCAGTATAAACCAGTCTGTAGCAGCTTTTAATCCCAGTATAAACCAGTCTGTAGCAGTTTTTAATCCCAGTATAAACCAGTCTGTAACAACTTTTAATCCCAGTATAAACCAGTCTGTAGCAGCTTTTAATCCCAGTATAAACCAGTCTGTAGCAGTTTTTAATCCCAGTATAAACCAGTCTGTAGCAGTTTTTAATCCCAGTATAAACCAGTCTGTAACAACTTTTAATCCCAGTATAAACCAGTCTGTAGCAGCTTTTAATCCCAGTATAAACCAGTCTGTAGCAGTTTTTAATCCCAGTATAAACCAGACTGTAGCAGCTTTTAATCCCAGTATAAACCAGTGTGTATCAGCTGTCAGACTGGGAGGTAAAATGATGTAAAATGAATGTATGAATAGATAAAGCAGCATAAAGGTCGACCAGAAGAAGAAAGCAGAATTTATTACTAACAGAACTTTGTAGAAATAACACACAGATCAACAGTGACCAAACCTTTTCTCATCTCATCGTTCTCTCAAGTCTTGGCTTTCAGGAGAAAAAATATTGTTATTGAAATAAACACACAACAGAAACTATTTCCATGTTTCCACTTTTTCCTCATTTCCAGTTATTCCTGCTACTATTTACCTGCTATCCTCACTAAACCAACTCCAGCTCAGCTGCTTTGTGGCGCCACCGTGCATCAGAAACGTCTTCTTGGCTTTTTTCCAGCCATAGAGGAGCATTATTTTTCTTCTTTTCACACACACATTGAACTTTCTGCTCACTGGTTGATCTTTGGCTGCTCCTGATTGGACATTACCGTCAATCTAAGCTCTCTGATTGGTGGAAAGTCTGACAGGAAGTGGCTTTATCATCATGTCCAGGTCTAAATAGAGGTCTCTTAGCAACATAGTAGTGATGGTGATGTTTTTATGATGAAATGTGATAAATAATGCTGTTATCATGGATCATTGTGGATTTACCAGATAGAGTCTCTGAATTAAACTACATTTAGTGGCTGGATTGTAAACCTCCTGGATGGATAGAAATGCTGGAAAACTTCCGCAGATCATCTAAAGGGTAAAATATCCATCACATTTACCCCACAGAGCTACACACCACCGCTCCTGAGGACTGATGATGGTAGAAGTGATCACACTCAGGGCCAAAGATCTAGTTTTGAAGGTCAGAGGCTCAAGCCTTTTTCATCAGGAACACCAGAAACACCTGAGGAAGAACCTACCAGGTTTTCCTGGTTCTCCAGGCTCTCCTTCAGCTCCACGGCGTCCCGGGATCCCATCCTGTCCTGGGGGCCCGATGATATAAGGCCCTGGCTCTCCTGGTTCTCCTCTGAAACCAGAGGTACCGGGGAGTCCCTGAGGGCCCCGTGGACCATCAAAGGCCACACCTTGAAAAAACAAAGAAAATAAACTGTTTGCAGATTCTATTTTTCTCGCTATAAAAGAAGAAAACTATTAAATTCTATATAATATAAACTGTTGATGTTTATTATTATTTATCCCATCATTTACACATCTGCTGGGTTTAGTAGGAGGGAGAGTATGTGGCACTTACCTGACTCCCCATTCAGTCCAGGAAAACCAATGAGTCCTGAAACAAATCAAAACCTTTCTCTGAAACCATCATTTTAAAGCTTTAGGCCTTCAAGAGCCCTCAGAGGCCAAGCATCATGGATTCATCCAGGCCACATCGAACTAGATCTAGAGCTGATGACATTTTCTTCTAAACGTCTACTAGTTTATCTGGTAAAATAAACATTAAAGTCGTCAGAAAACCTCAGTAGATGAGTGTTTGGTGGATCTTTCCTTTGCTGTAACCGTGCTCACTGGTAATAAAACTACTGCCGGAAGGTCTGGAGCCACATTTTCACATCGGCTGAGAAGATCGGGATGTTTTTTCATTATAGAAATCTCACATTACTAAAACAGCCTCTTCTTCCAACAGGATTTAAGAAGCAGCAGATAACTCTCTAATTGTAAATACCTTGTTCTCCAGGGAGTCCTTGGGGTCCTCGGGGCCCAGGAACACCATATTGGCCCTTCAGGTATATAATGCTGGGAACTGCCTGATAAGAGAAGGAAACATGTTTAATCTGAGAAGCGGAGTGGACGGTTAGCCTCCCTCCCAAAACATGGCTCCTAAAGACTCACTTCTCCTGGAAGACCTGGAGGACCTCGATCGCCTTTCTCCCCCTGAACACACAAACATGATCAATGATCTGATCCAGTATCTACTGCAGTCACACTCCCTGTACGTTATGCTGTACTCACCAAAACTCCGTCAATACCTGGAGGCCCGAGGTACCCACGATCCCCAGGGTCTCCCTGCACACAGAGTCCACATTTTTATTAAAACCATCTTTCTGAACAGACCAGAAGTTTCTGTCAAAAGCTAAGAATGAGACATGGAGTATGCTCATCAACTCAGGGGATGTAAACATACAAAAGAAGAAGAAGATAGAACTTCTGCTCCGGGTCATGCCTGAACACAACACAGTAATCCTCCATTGTTGTAGCTGTTGGTGGGTTTGTGCATGCAGGTAAAGGAAGAGGCGGGGCTATGGTGTCATAGGTTCAGGAAAGAAGTGTACGGGTTGTAAACATGGAAACGAAGCAGGTGAAAAATAAACTTTTCAAGGCTCCCAAAATGCTGGTTCCGTGTGGAGGAACGTCTAAATGATGAAAACTTCAGCAGATAACGCCTAAACTCATCTCCTTGTGCATGGCCTAAGTGAAGCAGAATGCTAAGCTAACATTAGCATAGAGAGGTAGTTACCTGTTGTCCGAGCTCTCCGGGGAATCCCAGTTTTCCTGGCTTACCCTGTAACACATACAACAATGCTAGACCATTTCAGACCAGTTCCAGGTTTCCGTTACTTGCAGGACTGCATGCGGACGTGATTACAGTTTTAAATCTGCCTTCTGAGCTCTCACCAGTGATCCTGGGTCCCCTCTGTCTCCCTTGTCTCCTTTTATCCCGAGTTTCCCTGGCAAACCCTGGAGGTGGAAACCAACACTCACATAAATCCGACACTGGTGAGAAAACGGATTTCAGGAATGAAAAGTTTTTGATGACTTACAGGAGGTCCAGGACAACCCTTCTGCCCAGTTTCACCTGGTTCTCCCTGAAAGATAAAACCAAAACATTTAGGAGGCCACAGAGAGACTGAACCACAAAGACTCAGTTCTGAGGACCCACTTTCAACTCTTTGGGTCCTTCAGCATAAAGTTTGATTCCTTTCTGTCCAGGGATCCCTGGAGGTCCCTGTTCTCCCTGAAAATCAAACACAGCTGATGGTGGTGATGGAGATGAGGAAGATGATGGTGCACCCTTAGTGTTTGCTAACATCAGAATGAACATTAACAGCTGGTCAACACACCTTTTGTCCTTGTGGTCCCGAGCTTGTGGGACTGGGACCTTCTTGACCCTGAAACAAAACCCAAACTTCATCAGGACTCAGCAGTAGAATAAAGTCCCATGATCAGTGACAGGTCTTTAAACACCTGGAGGAAGTTAGCAGTTATTATAGAATGTTATCTAATTCTTACAGGACCGACCAGAAATCAGAGAAAGTTGGGATGGTTGATGGAAAACAGAAGAAACATCTTTGAGATTCGATAATGTAGTTTGACTTTAACGTCACTCCAGACTTCATGAACCCAAAACATTTAATGTTTTGTTTCATTGGCTAAATTTAGCTCATTAACATAATTTTATTTTTACATTTCAGTCTGGCAACACATTCTGAACCACATCGGTTCAACTCGGATGATTCAGAGGAAGATGTTCAGAGGATCAGCTCACCTTCAAATGTGAGAAAAGTTTTGATCAGTTTAAAAACAAAGTTCTTCAAAGAAAGATTGAAGGTTTCAAGATTTCTCCTCTACAGTCAGAATACCATTAAACCCTTCATCATCATCATCATCATCATCGTCTATCAGGAGGAATTTCAGTGTGTAAAGAACGAGGGAGCAAATCTAACTGAACCAATCCCTGCAAAATATGATGGAAATGTTTCCGTTTAGTTCAGAACTCTGATCCCTCAGACATCCAGAACCATCATCACCACCAGCTGATAGAACCACATGAACAAGGATCACTGTGGAAACCTTCATCAGCTCTACAATCCAGAGTTAAAATCACACATTTCACTACTGAGCAGAAAAGAAGCTGCATGTTAACCTGGCCCAGAGTTCCAGAGGTGGCATCAATTTCTCTAGACAGGAGGCCTCTGGGATGGACCATCACACAGTGGAAACGTGGACTGGTTCTGTGATGGTCTGGGGTCGCATCAGGGTTCTGTGATGGTACGGGTTCGAATCAGGGTTCTTTGATGGTACGGGGTCGAATCAGGGTTCTGTGATGGTACGGGGTCCGATCAGGGTTCTGTGATGGTCTAGGGTCGAATCGGGGTTCTGTGATAGTATGGGGTTGGATCAGGGTTCTGTGATGGTTTGGGGTCGAATCAGGGTTCTGTGATGGTCTGGGGTCGGATCGGGGTTCTGTGATGGTACGGGGCTGGATCTGGATCCTGTGATAGTACGGGGCTGGATCTGGATCCTGTGATGGTATGGGGTCGGATCAGGGTTCTGTGATGGTCTGGGGTCGAATCGGGGTTCTGTGATGGTACGGGGCTGGATCTGGATCCTGTGATAGTATGGGGCTGGATCTGGATCCTGTGATGGTACGGTGTCGAATCAGGGTTCTGTGATGGTACGGGATTGAATCAGGGTTCTGTGATGGTCTGAGGTCGGATCAGGGTTCTGTAATGGTCTGGGGTCGGATTGGGGTTCTGTGATGGTCTGGGGTCGGATTGGGGTTCTGTGATGGTACGGGGCTGGATCTGGATCCTGTGATAGTACGGGGCTGGTTCTGGATCCTGTGATGGTACAGGGTCAAATCAGGGTTCTGTGATGGTACGGGATTGAATCAGGGTTCTGTGATGGTACGGGGTCCGATCAGGGTTCTGTGATGGTCTGGGGTCGGATCGGGGTTCTGTGATGGTCTGGGGTCGGATTGGGGTTCTGTAATGGTACGGGGCTGGATCTGGATCCTGTGATGGTATGGGGTCGAATCAGGGTTCTGTGATGGTACGGGGTTGAATCAGGGTTCTGTGATGGTAAGGGGCTGGATCTGGATCCTGTGATAGTACGGGACTGGATCTGGATCCTGTGATGGTACGGGGTTGGATCAGGGTTCTGTGATGGTCTGGGGTCAGATCAGGTTTCTGGATACTGGACTGGAACTTAACTAGCCTTCAGTTGGACATCTGAAGAAGCGTTTGCAGAAAGAGTCCATCCTTTCATTTTCTTTTCTGAGTTTGGGTCACGGAGACAACTTCAGGGAAGAGACCCAGACCTCCTCTCCCTAGTGACACTCTTCATCTCCTGCCGGGGGATCCCAAGCCAAAGGTGGTGTGGTGAAAGGTGTATCCTGGGTCATGGTTCGAGATCTTCTACCATAACTTGTAAACAAGATACTGAGATGCTTGAACTCCTCTGTCTGAGGCAAAGACTCATTGCCAACCCAGAAGGAACACCCTACCCTTCTCCAGTTGAAAACCATGGCCACAAACTTGAAGGAGCTGACTTTGATACCAGCTGTTTCACACTCAGCTACGAACCGCCCCGTCGTGGTCCAAGGAAGCCAACAAAAAACCACATCATGTGTAGAAAGCAAGGATGAAACCCTTGTGTCCAAACTAGATACCCCCATCTCCCTGACTGTTCCTGGAATTCCTTTCCGTGAACACCACAAATAGGATTGGTGAAAAGTGGCAGACTCAGAGGAGTACAACACGAACGGTGAACAAGGTACTTCGTGCTGCTCGTGCTTTGGAAATAATTGCCCAGAATAGAAACTTGACCTCCTCATACTTCTGCAGCACCACCACAGAATCCACCAGAGAGCATGGTTGTAAGACTCTTCAAAGTCCACAAAACACATCAGACAGGATGGTCAAACCGCTGGGATAAAGATCTGGTCTACTGTTCCAGGACCTGGACTAAACCCACACTGATGCCTCTGAATCTGAGGTTCAACTGTCACCTGGAGCCTTCTTTCCAACAACACCCTGGAGTAAACTTTCCCACGGAGGCCGAGAGCTGTGATGCTCTGATAGTTGGAGCACATCATCGCTTGGTATCCTCAGCACGGAACATCTCAAGTGTTGGGAAAAGGAATGGAAACACTACAAAGTGGGAAAAGGTTCACTGAACCAACTTTTACTGTGATGTGTTGCCGGACTGCGATGTAAAAAATTAAGTTACCTTTTTCACAAAGTACTTTGAAACAAAGGGAAAAAATAAGAAAATCTCTCAAATCCAACTGTTCTCAGATCAGTTCGGGCTGTAACCACACCAACCTTTTCTCCTGGTAACCCTAGAAACCCTGGAGCTCCCTTAACAATGAACAAAAAGGCAACATGTTTTAGTCGATTGAATCAGTTATGGGAAATGTTTGAAAGAAATACAAAAGCTAAGCGCACAAGACGTCCAGCCGGTCCTGGTGGTCCTGGTAGGCCCGGTTCCCCAGGATCTCCATTCTGCCCCTGAAAGAAAGTTTAAACCAAGAGCAAACTGAAGATGCTTTCAAACATTTTCTTGTCACTAGCAGTAGTGCCACAATTATTTCCAACATGTTTCCAGAAAACATTAAACCTTTACATCTGTTTTGTAAGGCAAAATGTCTAACCTTTTCTCCATTTGGTCCTTGCGGTCCTGCAGCTCCTTTAATTTCCTGAGTATCAGGGTAGACAAACGACTGTCCCTGAAACCAAACAGAGTGAGAAACCTTGAGACTACAGCAGGTAAAGCATCGTATCTTCAGGTGCTGAGATTTACCTTCATCCCTCGTGGACCCTCGCGGCCCTAAAACACATGATCACCGTTAGCATTATGCTAACAGATAATTAGGTTAATGTTAGCTGATCCAAAAGGAAGTGACTTACTTTTGGGCCAGAAGGTCCTTGAATCCCAGGGAATCCTGGGTAACCAGCATCCCCCTGGAAGACATCAGTCCATATATTTTTGTAAAAACGTGTCTTATTGACCCTGGCCTTTGGGGTCAATATGAAGTTGAAGTTGAAGTCAATATGAACATGAAGTTTAGGTAATTCATGTCTCTGGTCTGATGTAGGAAAACAGCTCAGAGACTTTGTGAAAGTCTTATAAACCCTAATATTCTGTCATTCTGCCTCATCTGTGAGTCACCAGCTGTCATCACAGGATTCTGGTCTAACTGAACTGGCCTGGTTTTAAAACATACCACAGGGCTCCGCTCTGGGCCCTGCTGCATTCCTCTAAACCAGTCCAATCTGTCGGGTTATTAAGGAACCTAACATGTCTGTGCAGATGAAAAACATGTATACCATCATGGTAGCATAAAAAAACATTTCTCATCTGGAGGACAACTGGTTTGATAAGCAGCATAACAGGGACTCGAACACTCGGTAAAAACAGGTTTATAGAAATCCAAAATCAAAGTGAAATGAGTTGGAAATTCAGCCAGAGAGAAAACCTCTGAACATGTCTGATATGGGTGTCCTTCACCCTTTTCTGGTGTAAGGGTATCAGCATCTGCAGCAGGGATTTAAAATTCCAGCCATCAAAGGTCACTGCAGGTTTTAGATGTTTCCTGCCTCGGCATGATTCAAATCAATGGATCATTAACAGACTTTTTGGGAAGATCCGTTTAATTTGAATTTGATGTGTTGGAGCAGGGAAACATCTAAAACCTACAGGACAGCAGCTCTTGAGGACAGGAATTAGAAATGCAAACCAGCTGCTCTGTAAAAATGCCCCATATGAAAGATTCACCAACCTTTGTCCCGTTGCATCCTGGAACTCCCGGTTGGCCCAGTGGACCTTCATGTCCAGGGTGCCCCTGATACAAAAACACATTAACAGGTTATTTTTAAAACTAGAAAATGCTTAAATCATGAAGATTAAATCAGAAATAGACCTCAATCTCTGGCATGTTTCAAAAGCAACAAAACAATAAATCAGTAATTAATTTATTGGTTTGAACCTTTATTAAACAGACAACAATCCAAAGAAATCCGGCAACGTTCAGCAGCTTCACTGATCAATATTTAGCGATAAACGTGGACTCTGTTGCAGCAACACACTCTGTAGTTGGATAGTTTCCTTTTAATTATACTTTTAATTCGTTAGTAGCAGAGAATACGGACTACTTTAGGTTTTCAGAAGAATCTGTGTCCATTCCTGCTGAATCTGATTCAACCTTTTATACCAGTCATGTTACTGACCTGCTGCCAGGTAACCTGATTAGTTATCAAATGCTCCTCCGGGTGTTTGTGGTTTGTACCAGGTACTTTTCCAGGCGTGTTGCTGCATCAGATTCACTATCAGCTCATATTTTCATCACATGGTGAAATGTCTCAGCTGCTTTGGAAACTGGGTTCTACTTATTTTAAAGTCTATTTTTCTGAATGTTCTTACTGGCAGTCCTGGAAGTCCTGGAAAACCAGCTTTTCCTTGAGCACCCTGGAAGAAAAACATAAAATAAAAGATAGAATGCAATATCAAAATAATATCAAAATAAAAAAAACAACTTCACATTGGAAATTTGCAAATCATCATCATCATCATCACCATCACCATCATCATCATCGGTCTTACCCGGGAGCCTTTCAGTCCTGGACTTCCTGCTGCTCCTTGATCACCCTGAGCAGAGAAGGATCAGGTCAGGACTGGATGGTGGTTTTCGAACACATTTATTTTCATTGATCATTAAATCTTCTGGTCAGTTTTTTTTAACGTTTGAGTTAAATGTCCCACAGATGGACGTGAGACCCACAGATCTGCCGTTTTATCCGATCCAGCAGCTCATGTTCGAGAATCAGATCATCTTTTAGTTTCCTCGGTTTCTACGTAAACTGGAGTCTTTAATAAAGTGGCGTTAAAGAGGAAGACTTTGATGAAGATGGTCAATATTTAAATGTTTCCTGAATCTTATTCAATGTTTTTGGTGATTTCCTTGTTTAGTTTTTCTGTAGATAGATAGATAGATAGATAGATAGATAGATAGATAGATAGATAGATAGATAGATAGATAGATAGATAGATAGATAGATAGATAGATAGATAGACAGACAGACAGACAGACAGACAGACAGACAGACAGACAGACAGACAGACAGATAGATAGATAGATAGATAGATAGATAGATAGATAGATAGATAGATAGATACTAGGATTTGTAGAAAACTGTGGTGGTCTTGGGCTGAGGTTGGTTTTTCCCAGCTGCCTCTGAAGGCATCTTTGCTGATGCTCTCCACCTGGGTTGATCCTTCCTCCAGCAGCAGTCCAGATCTTAGTCATCTCCTCCAGCCCTGCTCTGTCTGTTTTCTGTCCGAAGGACCCGATTCTCCCTCCCAGGATGTTCGTACCTGCCTCCCCCAGCCTGGTAATCTCACGGCTCTTTGGCTCTTGGACTGTCTAATCGGATTGGAGTTGGATTCTAGACCAAGCTTGTGCTTCCTCGTTGGATTGGTGGAAAGGAACACCGGACCTTAAAGAATTCCCTGTCTGAATCTAAGTTTTGGATCTTTTACTCTCCAGTTTTCCTTACAGTTAATCACCTGTTCAGCTGTCTAGAGAGGATCCCTGTAAGGATCTCATCACCGCTGCTGCTATGTCCCCTCACTGCCAAAGTCACTCCTTCAGCTTCTCACGTCCACAGAAGAGCCAGCTGCCAGAACCAGACGTTACCTGCCTGAGTCACAATAAAACCTTTATTGTCCAATCCTGAGATCTCTGATCTTCTGTGGGTTCAATCTGTCGCGTCGTTTCAAAATGAATTCCATGTGAAGATGAAGTTGGTTAAAATACATTCTTACTGGGAGGAATAACAAGACGTTTTTATAAATTTCTGTTTTTGTTTTACATTTCACGACCACTTTAGTTGTAAAAATCAGCTGATTATTTCCTTAAATCTAGTTGTCTATTTTTTTAAGAGTGTTCATTTACACATGCCACCTTCTTCCCAGTGTTTACACCTGGCCCCACATCAAGACACGGTTCCTGTTTTATTTGTTTTTATTTCTTAATCAATCTGCTGAAAAACATTTTTCTGGAGCAGCTTTATGTCCAGAAAGTCGGTAAATCTGCAAAGTTATGAAGTAAAACCAAAGAGGATTGAGGGGAGATCCCTGAGGAGCTCCTCGGTCTATAATAATGATTGGTTGTTACCTTTTCTCCAATCAAGCCTTGATTACCCTCATTTCCAGGGTAACCCATGATTCCAGGAAGTCCGGGGTATCCGCTGTAACCAGGTTCTCCCTGTGAAACAAAAACCACACAGGTGAACTTCACCTTGCGTCCACTTGGGGGCAGCAAAACACTGAGCTCAGGGGGCGTCAGCCAGGTACAGTAGATTCCGGTGTGTCAGTCCTCCTGGCTCCGATTCAGAGATAATAAACGGACATTTCATGTTCAGTGAAGAGGAACTGGCCTTTCTTTCTTTGTCCTGCAGCTGAACTTACCTGAGATTACAGAGTTCTCACCTGGGTGGTCTCAGGTGCCCCACCTGTGTCCCATCAGGCTGCAGCAGGGACAAAAGACTGCAGGTTTCACTGTAGGTAAACTCAGACCTACATGCTTTCGTCACTTTACGGGAGAATCCGCGACAGAGGCGGAAAGTTAAAGATGAGGACAAAAAAAAAGACACTAAAGAGACACTGTCAAAAGAATTCTCTGGTCAAATGGAAGAAAAAACATCCACTCAAACATGTCAGAGAGTAAAAACATCCTCACACATGCAGATTAAAACCCCACCAGCTGAGATAAACCCTCATCCAGACCCTGGTGGGTGCAGTGACAGCAGTTCACCACTGGAGGGCAGCAGAGATACTCCAGATGTGCTGATAACCTGATAAATCGTCCACAGACATAACAAAGCTCATCACAACTGTCATCTGCAGGGTTCATCAGGGTTCATCAGGGGCTTCTGATCTACACATCTATCACGTCTAGATCAAATGATGATATGAGCAATTTACAGACCAAACAAACATCCTCCAGACCAGCACTACGTGATACTGGAAAAAGCAAATATGCCTTTCAGCTGATATTTATACTGAGATTTACACCATCACTTTAAAACAAGCTGATTCTTCCGAATTCAAGAATAACTGTCAGCTGTATTAAACCAGCAAAGCCTGGCGAAAGGCCGCATCATGTAACAACCTCTCCAGCCACCTGCAAACATTCACATCACTGAAGAAAGGGAAAAGGCCAGAATGAAGAAGCTGAACCACCAGCCTTCCACTTGTTGGACAACCCGCTCTACCAGCTGAGCCACAGCTCCTCGTTGCAGCGTGAACTGGTACAAGGTCTTTAAATGGGTTTTTACAGCTGAAAGTGGGTGTGAAAGGTTCGGCATGATCTCAGTCTCAGAGAGATTATTTAACTTCATATGCATGTAAAATAACCTACTTTAAGATTAAGTAAGAAATAATTAATCACACATTCTGCTCTTGCTGAGTTGATCTCTTTCAAAACAAGAATGTAAAGACTGTGGTCATAAAGGGATGGACATGGTCAGCAACAATACTCAGGTAGGCTGTGCTGGTTAAACCAGACCACGTTGGTACTAAGGGGCCCAAAGTGGACCAAGAAAACCTCCCCCCACCATTACACCAGCAGCAGCCTGAAGCATTGATCCAAGGCAGGATGGATCCATGTTTTCATGATGTTTCCAGCAGATTCTGAGCCGAGCATCTGAATGTGGAGCTGAAATGGAGACTCATCAGACCAGCAACGTTTCTCCATCTTCTATTGTCCAGTGTTGGTGAGTGTGTGTGAATTGTAGCCTCAGTTTCCTGTTCATAGCTGGCAGGAGGCACCCGGTGTGTCTTCTGCTGCTTCCTGGTCCATCTGCTTCCAGGCTGGACGTGTTCAGGGATGCTGTTCTTCTTGGTAGGAACCAGAGCTTATCTGACTTTCTTGCCACGTTCAAAAGCTTGTTGCATTTTCTGCAAGAACAGAGATCTTTTTCTTGTTCTCGAGGTGATAAGAATGAGAAAAAAGTCTGTTTTGGCTCGGTTATTTCATCCTTTATGAGATATTTTGTCTGCACAGGTTTTGCGAGGGGTGATGTCAGCGTCTTCATCTGCCTCAGATGTCACCACCTCGACCAGCTGCTGCTTGTTCAATCTTTTACACCAGCAGATAATCAGAAATGACAAGTTTCACGTTAACCACGCCCACTTTAGATTTTCAGCTGATGCGTCGAGAATGAGTTGCAAAACTCCCGAACGGAGGAGGAACATTTACAGCCTGGAGTTATTTGTTCCTGGAGAGTTTAACAACCTAAAGTCACTTTAATCTCCTGTCTTCCTCATCCTGGTGTTCAGGTTGAACGTCACCATGTCTACGTGACTACATGCTGCCGCGTGATTAGCTGGTTGGAAATGTGTGTTGACAGGTGAACAGCTGGACCTGATAAAGTGAAGGGTGAGTTTAAAATAAGTCAAACACAGGAATGACTGAAACGCTCCACCTGAGACGAGAAGCAGACCCGAGTTCACCTAGTCGCTGAAAGTTTGTCTTGTTCTGTTTCTCAGAAGCTTTTCTTCTCGTCTCAAGCAGCAAAAAGTTGCAGCATCAGAAAGTTCAGGTTGAGGTCGTCTCACCTTTTGGCCTTTGACTCCTTCACAGTGACAGAGAGACTTCCCACTGCAGTAACACACCTGCAAAGACACAACACAAGCTTTATGATGCAGGTGAGACAACAATATCATCCATATAAAACTCATGCTTCTGCCTCCCCTGGAGGTGAACCGAGAGGTTGGAAACTCAATCATTAAAAGATCAATTTATTATCAACCAACTGACTTTAAAGACTTCCCACCTTCTCTCTGACGGGACCTAAAGGATCTTTATCTGACATGTTCAACAGAAACCGTTGATTATTTCCACCGCTGCTTTATTCATCATTAACCACTAAAGCTCCAGAATTTATTACTAACAGAACTTTGTAGAAATAACACACAGACCAACAGTGACCAAACCTTTTCTCATCTCATCGTTCTCTCAAGTCTTGGCTTTCAGGAGAAAAAATATTGTTATTGAAACAAACACACAACAGAAACTATTTCCATGTTTCCACTTTTTCCTCATTTCCAGTTATTCCTGCTACTATTTACCTGCTATCCTCACTAAACCAACTCCAGCTCAGCTGCTTTGTGGCGCCACCGTGCATCAGAAACGTCTTCTTGGCTTTATTCCAGCCATAGAGGAGCATTATTTTTCTTCTTTTCACACACACATAGAACTTTCTGCTCACTGGTTGATCTTTGGCTGCTCCTGATTGGACGTTACCGTCAATCTAAGCTCTCTGATTGGTGGAAAGTCTGACAGGAAGTGGCTCCATCATCATGTCCAGGTCTAAATAGAGGTCTCTTAGCAACATAGTAGTGATGGTGATGTTTTTATGGTGAAATGTGATAAATAATGCTGTTATCATGGACCATTGTGGATTTACCAGATAGAGTCTCTGAATAAAACTACATTTAGTGGCTGGATTGTAAACCTCCTGGATGGATAGAAATGCTGGAAAACTTCTGTAAATCAGCTAAAGGGTAAAATATCCATCACATTTACCCCACAGAGATACACACCACCGCTCCTGGTGGAGGAGGAGATAGACCTCAGGGAGACCTGATGGGGTTTTAAGGTTTAAATACTCCAAATTGTTCCCAGACAGATGGAATCCCTTTCAGGAATTGGTCACCTCCACCTGTTTGGTTACCTGTTGTTGTGTTTATGTTGTTGTGCTCTTTGATCAGCTGATGATGAGGTGACTCCGTTAGCCTTCAACAACCTTCTTGGCTTCTCCAGCTTTACGGTCCAGTTTCTGGAAACCACACCCTAACAGTGCAGGTGTAGGAGGTAAAGCCTGGTTTCCACCAACGGGTCGGGATGGTTATGGTGCGGATATAATCTTTAAGCTTTGATCTCATTACGTTACCTCAGCCAACACTAATCTTATCCAAGAGGCGAAGCATCAGTCAGATAGTGATTGATGTCTCAGCTACGTAGCAGCATGACGCCATCACAGCGCAGCGTCTTCCTTAGACGTAGAACCAGAACACGACTCAGAAACTACGGAGGAGCATAGAGGTCATCCACCAGATTGTGTTCTTTCTTCTTGGCGGTGCTTCGTAATGTCATTTTAACTGAGATTTAATCACCAAAAAGAAAAGTTGCTCTGAACAAGGAGCCGTTCCTTTGTTTTTATACCAGGTCGTAAGAGGGTCTCTGATTTCAGACCCTGGGTATGCATTGAGGAGGATTGTTGCACTGTAGAGACGGCGTGGAGCCAAGGCTGCAGTCGTGTTGTTTGCCAGTTGCCCCAAAAACTCATCGATAGTTTTCTTCCATCTCTCGAGGACACATGCTGCACCAGGAGAGCCCACAGTACCCTCAGAGGCCCCTCCCACCCTGGTCACCATCTTTTTGAACTGTTGCCCTCATGGAGGCGTTTTAGGGTCATGAAAGCAAAAAGAAAAACTTGTTTTTATTCCAGAGCTTCTCATCCCTGAACTCTGCTTCATGAAGAAATGAGTCATTTCTTGTGCAATAATTGTTGCTGTCCGCGAATGTATTCTGTCTGCAGTCATTCAGCAGACCCTTTTCTCCAAAGTGACTTACATCTGGAGGTGTTTAGTAGCGTTAAGGGTGTTGCTGAAGGACCCAACTGGAAGGTGTTTTCATTCGTCCCCTGTAAGATTCAAGCTTGGATCTCCTGCATGGGAGACGGACGCCACCTGCCCTGTGCAATGACAATAACGTGATTCTGTTTCCTCTGGACTCTGCGTCAGTCCCTCATCCTCCACGTCTCCTCGTGGTTTTATGTCTCAGACTGTTCAGGGAGCATCCTTCATGTATCCTGCACAAGAAACTGTCCTGTGAAACTAGGCTTGGCCTGGTCTTATCTCTATTCCTGCCTCAACACGTCCTGCAGCAGAAACGAGTCTCTGTAGTTGATGATAAGGAATTTGGTTTGGGTTTATTCTATTTGCATTTGTGCACGTGACCCTCATGGGCTGCCGTCAGTGTGGAAGCTGGAAAAAAACCTGGAATGCCAAAATTTTCCTTTGTACCTTGGCACCATGATGGATGAGTTTAAATGTGTAGTCTGAACTAGAAAACAGGATTTTACAGGATGGAAGAATCTTTGTCTGATCAACAGTTAATCCTCATTTTCTTCAAGACTGAGGAAATTTTTCTCTTGTAATCTACAAAAACACAAAACTCAGATGAAATATTTGAGATCAAAGCCATTTTTCTTCATTTTGTTTTGTCTGACAACATTTTCCTGTTTTATGCTCATTTTTTAAATCATTTTTCACATCTTTGATCCTTGTAGATCTTAAAGTGCACCTAATTTTTTTTATTTTTTTATTTTTTTTGAGCTGTAACAACAGTCTTACTTACTGAACACTCGATGAACTTTTACGGTTGATAAAATGAGTTGTTTTTAAATGTCTTTAAAAAACTGATTTTGTGGGTAAAAACGCCCGTGTTTTTTTTCAGGGGACCCACTTTTTAAAGTGGATAACGCTTATAAATCATGAACAGAATTTGTGCATTAACAAACATTTCTGACTGTTTTTATTGTTAGTTATGCATCCACTTCACACAACTATTTTAAAGACATTGACATCTGATAAAATCCCAACGTTTTTATTCAAACTCTGTTAGTTTGTTGCTGACAACAATAAGAAAATGCAGTGAGGGGAAATAATAAAGAGTTCTTACATGTGCCTGACGATTACGTGTAACATGTAAATGACAATTTTTACTTAACAAAACAAACAACAAAATAAGACACTTTACCTCATTTGTTTTTCTCCCTAGTTCGAATAAAACCAAACAATCAATGCAAACCTTTCATAACAATCAATGTTTTGCACATCAGAACAATAAGAACCGTAAGTTATGTCTAAAATATGTTTAAATATTTTATCATAACTTTTTATGCACCCACTGCACAACATATTCTGAAGTAGAATTGAGGCAAAATACATGAATTTAGGAAGAATTAACAGTGTGTCTCGTTGTTTTTATGTTCATCAGTATAATATGTACATTTCATAAAAATAAGTATAAAATATGGCCGGCTCTCTTTTTCTCCTCTCCAGAGAAAAATAATGAAAGTGAATCATTTAAGCTGTTTAAATAGATGTTTAGCACATCTATCCGTGGTGTCAGAAACATGCCTCTGTTGAAGTGTGTTTAAATGCTGGCCTGGCAGAAGACAAAAATAATGTGTAAATGCACCTGTCCTTATACGTTTTAACCACATGACATCAGGCCAGTCCACCTTGCTGATGTGAGAGACGGCCTGCTGGTTTTTAAAAGGACTTTCCAGTTCGGAGGACATGAGGAGAACGCAACACGCATCCCCTGCTTCCGCCTTCCTCGTCCATCATCCCCATGGCATCACTCATGTTCGCTAACATTCGCTACAATCTTTTCTTTGGCTAAAACCTGTTTTTTTTTTGTGTGTGTTTGTTTTTCCCATTTAGGGTCAGTTGAGGTTTTCATGCTGGCTTCCCTCAGAGACGTCTTCCCAGTCTTTAGCTACGTTTTTCCTTTTAATTAGCCAAGCATCCATTTCTTTTGGCTGGTTGCTGACTTTTTTGACGGATGTGATGCTAAAAACTCATGAACATATATATATATATACACTACTGTTCAAAAGTTTGGGGTCACTTCCCTATTGAATCCCATGACAAAGTGACCCCGAACTTTTGAACAGTAGTATATATATATATGTATATATATGTATATATATATATAGATAGATAGATAGATAGATAGATAGATAGATATATAGATATATAGATAGATAGATAGATAGATAGATAGATAGATAGATAGATAGATAAAGAGAAGCTCCCTCATGTGGCTGATAGGTGAACTGCACATATACATTTTGAGTACAGCGGGCTAAAAAAATAACACTTTACTTGGTGACCCATAGAAAATCTCGAGAAATTGTAAACCCCCACAGCCCCTCCCTCCAGATGCAGGTAGGCGGGTCCTCATCTTGCAGGCATAGAAGCCACGCCCACTAACGCATATGAAGGGATGTGAACTTATCTGGTGTAGATCTGCTAGTTTTAGACTTCTATTCTTTCACAGAGTTTCTGATGAAATATTCCTGCAATGGGACGGATTTGTGCTTCTGAGGGTGTAAAAGTAACTCCGGACTTTATTCTTTACCCGCTGATCCTGACCACCTGGTTCATGTGTAGCTGAGGAGATTCAGGAGGGAAAACTTCCACGTCAAAGATGCTCTGTGGTGTAGCTGCTTTGTGAATCTCGCTTTCCATCTTACCAGTGAGCTGAGCTGCTGTGTGTCAATCATTTCTGCCTGTGCATCCTGACCCGCCCACTCTCCGCCCCCTGATCACCCCACACCTCCCACCCTTGCAGTTTCAGGTATTTTTCAAATCGACAGAGGGTGGAGTTACGCAGAAAGTAGGGGGTGGAGCTACACTTTAATAAGATATTCTTAATAAGATTTTAAAAATGAGAACATTGAAAAGCAGGAACCTTCCAGTCTACGGCAGAGATCACCCACTCCGGTCCTGGAGAGTTGCTGTGTCCCTTGGAAAACGCACCTCAACAACTTGTTGTTAACTTCTGCACCAGTCAGCTGTGTTGCAGCAGGGAAACACTACAACCAGCAGGATGGTAGATCTGGAGGAAGAAGGGAGAGAGCAGCACAACCGCAGTTTTTAGCCAGCTAACAGCGCACCTTAACTTTAGCCTGTCTACCTCCGTTAGTTTGTAAGCAACCGTTAGCTCGGGGTTAGCTCGGTTAGCTCTTAGCTACAGGCAGCTCGGAGATTGATGGCTGTCAATCATACACCCCCACCTTCACAGAAGGATTTTCTGGGATTTTCTGGGAATCACAAAATGCGTGACGCTGCCTACGTAGGAACCGTCCAATGAGCTACAATTCAGCTCTTCAGAAACCTACAGATAATGTCACAGAGGCTCCGCCCACCTTTTATATACAGTCTAGATCAGAGGTGTCAAACTCTGGTCCTCGAGGGCCAGTATCCTGCAGGTTTTCATTGTTTCCCTGAACTAACACACCTGAATAAAATCAAATGGATCCAACAGCTTCTTGTCAACTTCCTCACAATAACCAATTAATTTCAGTCAGGTGTGTAAAATCAGGGAAACAATGAAAACCTGCAGGATACCGGCCCGCGAGGACCGGAGTTTGACACGTGTGGTCTAGATGTACTGTCCAAATGCTACACAAAAACCGGGGTCTACTGGAGCTTCTTGCAGGGGTTTTCATACACCAGTTACAGTTCCAGGGGTCCAGTTTTGCTTTCTGGTAGCTTTTTCATTTTTACTGTGGGAAAAATAAAAAGTTATTATTTTTTATAGAACATATAAAGAAAGAGAGCATGTATGTCTTTTTATGGGTGTTTACGATAGGAATGAAGTTTGGACATAAATTCCATTAAATCCAACAAGTGACCCAAAAAACAAGATCTCAGAGATCCAGATTTTCCATCACAGCTTCAGTCAGCAGGTTTACTGGTGGATCCAAGAGGTTCTAAAGGTAGAACGGGAGGCAGACCTTCAGTTATCAGAACCGTCTTTCCTGTCGTTCCCTTAATGGTTCAGGAAGATGTGCGTCCTGATAGAGTTTCCTCCGTGGTTCTGGTCCTGATAGAGTTTCCTCCGTGGTTCAGGTCCTGATAGAGTTTCCTCCGTGGTTCAGGTCCTGATAGAGTTTCCTCCCTGGTTCTGGTCCTGATAGAGTTTCCTCCCTGGTTCAGGTCCTGATAGAGTTTCCTCCCTGGTTCTGGTCCTGATAGAGTTTCCTCCCTGGTTCTGGTCCTGATAGAGTTTCCTCCGTGGTTCAGGTCCTGATAGAGTTTCCTCCCTGGTTCTGGTCCTGATAGAGTTTCCTCCGTGGTTCTGGTCCTGATAGAGTTTCCTCCCTGGTTCTGGTCCTGGTAGAGTTTCCTCCCTGGTTCTGGTCCTGGTAGAGTTTCCTCCCTGGTTCTGATCCTGATGGAGGTTTTCCTTCCTGGTTCTGATGGAGGTTTTCCTTCCTGGTTCTGATGGAGGTTTTCCTTCCTGGTTCTGATGGAGGTTTTCCTAAGCTAGATTATTTTATTAACCAGTTTATGTGCAGACAGTCATTAGAAACTGGACTCGTGGATCTTGTGGTTTTAACTGGATCATAATGAATTGGATTGAATTGCATAGACTGTGTTGTGAATTGTTATATATTGTTATATATATTGTTATATTGAATTGTATAAATAAAGCTGACTTGAAAGTGGATGAATGACGCGCAGCCAGTTTCTTTTCCAAACCCAAACGACACGTTTCTGGACGAATAAACTGACCGTCGGCTTGTTTGGGGTTTTTGTCGTAGTTAAAACGTGTGAAACAGATGTTTAGACTGAAAAAGAAGTTTAACTTCTGTTTTCATTCTGTTGACGTCTCTGACAGGGAGTTCGTTTCACTGATGTGGGGAACAGGAATCTGAACTCAAAGCCAATGCCATGTCCTCGGAAGTGCTGGAAGCTTGTGAGTGTGTTTGGGTCAGTAATAACAACAGATCAGGACAAAAGGCTGAAAGAGAAAACAGACGAACTAAAACAACAGAGAGACAGCCGTCTGTCTCCCACAGACAGACAGACAGCTCTTATTTCCTGTCTAACATTCTTTTTACATTCTTCGATTTCCTCAGAGAAAAAACTGACGTGTCGCATCCAGCAGCTGAGAGGAGGATGAAGGTGTTTTCATCTCCATCAAACATACAAACTGAATTTAGTCTGATTAACGTTGAGATCCAGAGAATCCGACAGGACCATGTTTCAGAGTTTGATCATCACATAATTCAGCTGTTTCATGAGGACCTCGCTGAGTTTAGCAGCAGAGGAAAATGCAGACGAACTTCTGGCAGGTTTAAGAAAAAACTGAAGGTCTTCACAAACACGTAAACATTTCTTTGTTTAATGGTACGACAGTAACAGTCTTCTTCACCAGAACCGGCCCAAAGGCCCGTTTCCACCAACAGGTCCCGCTAAGTCCCGGGTCAGTACAGGACGGTCCGGTACGAGACGGTTCAGTTCGGTACAGGACAGTTTGGTACAGGACGGTCCAGTACGAGACGGTCCAGTACGAGACAGTCCGGTACGAGATGGTCCGCTACGAGACGGTCCGGTGTGAGACGGTTCAGTCCGGTACGAGACGGTCTAGTACGGGACAGTTCAGTTTGGTACGGGATGGTTCAGTACGGGATGGTTCGGTACAGGACGGTCCGGTACGAGACGGTCCGGTATGAGACGGTTCAGTTCGGTACGAGACGGTCCGGTACGAGATGGTTCAGTTCGGTACGGGACGGTTCGGTACGGGACGGTCCGGTACGAGATGGTCTAGTACGGGACAGTTCAGTTGGGTATGGGATGATTCGGTACAGGACGGTCCGGTACAGGACGGTCCGGTACAGGACGGTCAGGTACGAGACGGTCCGGTACGAGATGGTTCAGTTCGGTACGGGACGGTTCGGTACGGGACGGTCCGGTACGAGATGGTCCGGTACGAGATGGTTCAGTTCGGTACGGGACGGTCCGGTATGAGATGGTCTAGTACGGGACAGTTCAGTTCGGTATGGGATGGTTCGGTACGAGACGGTCCAGTACACATTATTTTGGTTTCCACAAGGAAAAACTGGGAAGGGTGTAATAAAAGCCGTTTTACTTGAGACCTTTTGTCGGTGTCCCAATCTAACAGATCCGACTCCAAAGGGGTGGAGCCTTGACATGCTACAATCCACTGATTGGTGGAAAGAACCATCCCTTCCTGTATGAGTCAGCAATTAGGACTAAGCAGGAACAGCTCCATATTTAAATATTAGTGGTAGAACTCAATCTCCACCACAATGTCCACCATCATCTCCACCATCATCTCCACCTTCATCTCCACCACCAACTCCACCTTCATCTCCACCATCATCTCTAACTTCATCTCCACCTGTAAAAAACTGTGATATCCTTTAAGACAGGGGTGTCCGGCTCGAGGGCCACAATGCTGTAGGTTATTGATGTGTTTCTGCTCCAAAACCACCTCAAATTGATGAGTCATTGTGCAAAACTTAACTGACTGTTGGATCCATTTCATTTGAGTCAGGTGTGTTGAAGCAGAAAACACTGGAAAATCTGCAGGACAGAGCACCGATTTTGGGACCCCGCTTTAATATTCTTTACTTTAAAGGAGGATGTAGTGACATCTAGTGGCAGGAAGACCAAAGCAGCTTTAACACCTTTAATGCGCCAGCAGATTTTTCTGAGACTAGAATAAAAATTATTTAACATTTATAGAAAAGTAAAAACATTCCTCAACCACATTATACCTGTATTTCTGTTTTTCTTGGTGAGAAAGGAGAGAGGAGCAATTTAGAATCTTTGAAAATAAACTTCCCAATCTGAAGAAATTTAATATATATTTTTAATATATTTTATTATTTTAAATACGTGTCAGAGTTTTACTTTTCTGCTCACAGATTTAAAATACACTGATGCTAAAAAAGTAGCTTACCACGTTATTATTATTATTGTTATTATTATTATTATTATTATTATTATTATTATTATTATCATTCAGGGTTTTCCTGTTTTTGTCTCTTTGAAGCTGATCAATCTTAACTTCAGATCTGAGTGAGAAACTTTACACACATCTGTCCGTTTCCATGGTAACGCAGACCTGTCCCGTGAACACAAACACATCCTACAAAGCAACAGGTGACTTAATCAATCTGGTTTTCTGATCATGTGACCAATAAACTCAAATTAATCTGTAACTAGATGAAAATACTGAAAAGTTTCAGGTTTATCATTGTTTTTTAAACATAGTCTGGAATCATCAATAATCAACAAATTAATCAATCAGAAACCTGGACCGGTGTCAGGACTCTGGTCCTGGACCCGGTCTCGGGTGGGTTCACTCACCCGCTCTGCGTGTCGCGGTCTGAAGCAGATGCAGAGCACCACAAGCTGCAGCAGGAAGATCCTCCGCCCGGGGCCGCCCGGTGGCTCCATGCAGGCGGGCAGACAGCTGCAGAACCCCCGCTGAGAGCTCCGGCTCCCGGCTGGGCGTCAAAGTTCGGCTCGGCTCGGTTCAGTCCACTGGAGGTCCGCGCAGGTGGTCCTGGCCGGAGACGATGGAGTCAGTTATCAGACTGGGAATCAAACCCGCAACATTCAGCACGAGACTTCCGGTACAGACCTTCAAAGTAAAAGCCCAAACACAGAAGGTTCTTGTCGAGGACCAGGTGCTGGACTTTTCTGTTTGAAACACGTTCATCCAAGATCAGTGGTTCTTAACCTTGTTGGAGGTACTGAACCCCACCAGTTTCATATGTGCATTCACCAAATCCTTCTTTATTGAAAAATAAAATACGATTGTACTAAATTCAAGACATAGGTGTACGTTTTACTGGTGCACAAAATGTAGCGTGTTCACCTGCAGCCAATGATGGCCAAGCATGACATGTCATCCCGAATCATATGAGTCGGGTGTGTGTCTTGACCTCCGCCGAACTCCTGAGACTGACTCACGAACCCCTGGGCTTCAATCATACCCATATTAAGAACCACTGGCTTAGATTCAATGAATAAATGAATCCAAGCTGAACTGAAATGTTATGTTACCATGGAAACAGATGAGTTTTCTGCAGCCTAGACTGAGACGGGAAGAAACTTAAGGGAGCTGGATCTGTCCATGGTGGGTCACTGGACTCCATCAAGAAGGTGGTGGGTAGAAGAATGTCGGCCAAGCTGACATCGATCATGGACACCACCTTTAATGGCTCCTTCAATGGAGACGCCCCCCTCCCCCCTGCCCCCCGGTGCAGGTAGGAGCTACTGTCATTCCTGCTATACCTCCCATCAACCCCCATTTCTGCCTGCCATTTTTAATTCAGTACATGTCTTTATTTTATAATTCTCCTATTCTTGTTGCTGTGGCATGGAAACATCTCCATGATAGATAGATAGATAGATATTGAATAATGAATAAGTAAATGAATTAAAGATAAATTATATACATATGTGTGTGTGTGTGTGTGTGTGTGTGTGTGTGTGTGTGTGTGTGTGTGTGTGTGTGTGTGTGTGTGTGTGTGTGTGTGTTTTATTTTAATGTGACAGGGACCGGAAGGTTCTACGCATGCTCACTGATAAGTGAGGAAAAAGAGTGTGTGCAGCAGCGGGTTGTTGCGGCTGATTATCTGCAGTTTCTGTCTTTGACCTGAATTCCGCCTGAAGTTTCACCCTGACAGAGACCTTGAGGTAAGAAGCAACCTGGGCTGTTTGTTGTGCTGAAGGCGCGCGCTGTTTGTTTGCATGTTTGCGGTGTTGCTGTTTGCGCGTGAGGAAGTTGTAAGTAGATGTTAATTGGAGCGTAACCTGACGGCTAATTAACGGCTGATGAGGAACGGATAACCTCCAGAAGAGTCTTTTCTTTTTTTTTTAGTTATTAATGAATAGAAAGTGATGAAGTCCCGTCCTGGTCTCTGGAAGTCCTGGTGTCCGTGTTAGAACCCAGAGTTCTGGTTTAATAAGAACCCGCTGCTGTTGGACCTGCAGAACTAACAGACGCCATGTGGAGCTATGGTTCTGTTTAACAAAGCTCTGCAGCTGCTTTTCTTCTTCTGGTTCTGGATGTGGTTCTGGACCTCCATGTTCTGGTTCTGAGGGATCATCAGAACATGAAGCAGTGAAGTAAGCAGCAGCATCTGAAGGTAAAGCTGTGGCTCCAGATGTTCACACCTGCATATACCTGAGCGCACCTGGAGAAGTAAACCTTGATTTTTACCTGTCAGGTTGCAGAAGTCCTTCTCTCTGATTGGTTGACCTGCAGGCAAAACTCAGGGAGATAAAATTAATGATTTTTTATGATATTTTCCTTAAAAAATGCAACAGCATCAGGTAGAAAACAGGAACAACCGGCAGGTACGGAGTGAAATAAGTGTCAAATGAAATGTGTGTATGTGTGTGCATGCGTGCGTGTGTGTGTGTGTGTGTGTGTGTGTGTGTGTGTGTGTGTGTGTGTGTGTGTGTGTGTTTGTGTGTGTCCATCTGAGCTTGTGTATAAATAAGAAGTTTTTAGATTCTAGTCACATATAAAATAATTAGTGTCCGTGAGATCTGTATAAAAACTGTGAATCTGAAGGTCAGTTTCTGGTTTAGTTTCTTCATTCTGAATACGAGCCAGTAGCTTAAAGTTCACCAGAAATACGTCATTGTCACGCCCTTCATCCACGAAGGAGAGGATCGATCAGGTCTACAGACCGCTCATGTGACTGAAGTCCATTATTGACTCCAGGATGGCTGATGGAGGAAGTCATGCAGACATAGAACACACCAGCTTTTAATCTGTTCAGGTTCCTGTAGACACATTCATTTTCATCTTCTGACCAACTTTAAGTCAGTTTTTTTTCAGGACCTTAAAAATGCCTTCTCCCTGAGCCGCCATCTTATCGTGGTGGAGGAGTTTGTGCATCCTGATGATCCTAGTGGCTATGTTGTTGGGGGCTTTATGCCCCTGGTAGGGTCACCCATGGCAAACAGGTGTCTAGGAGAGAGACCACATGAAGCACGGCTCAAAAACACCCCTCTGATGACAACAAACTATGGACCCAGGTTTCCCTTTCCCGGACGTGAGTTATCGGGGCCCCCCTCTGGAGCCAGGCCTGGAGGTGGGGCACGGAGGCGAGTGCTTGGTGGCCGGGCCTTTGCCCATGGGGCCCGGTCGGAGCTTCAATCATGTCCCGGGTGAGGCGGGGGACATTGAGTCCGAGTGGGCTGTGTTCCGTGCCTCTATTGTCGAGGTGACCAGCCGCAGCTGTGGCCATAAGGTCGTCGGTGCCTGTCATGGCGGTAACCCCCGAACTCGTTGGTGGACACCAGCAGTAAGGGATGCCGTCAAGCTGAAGAAGGAGTCCCATCAGACCTTTTTGGCCTGTGGGACTCCAGAGGCAGCTGATGGGTATCGGCAGGCTAAGCGGAGCGCAGCTTCGGCAGTCACTAAAGCAAAAACTTGGGCATGGGAGGAGTTTGGAGAGGCCATGGAGAATGACTTCTGGATGGCTTCGAAGAGATTCTGGTCCACCATCTGGCTGCTCAGGAGGGGAAAGCGGTGCTCCGTCAACACTGTGTACAGTGGGGATGGGGGGCTGCTGACCTCGACTCGGGACGTTGTGAGGCGGTGGAGAAAATACTTCGAAGACCTTCTCAATCCCACCAACACATCTTCAGATGAGGAAGCAGAGTCTGGGGTAGCTGCTGCTGGCTCTCCCATCTCTGGGGCTGAGGTCGTTGAGGTGGTTTAAAAGCTCCTTGGTGGCAAGGCCCCGGGCGTGGATGAGGTCTGCCCAGAGTTCCTTAAGGCTCTGGATGCTGTAGGGCTGTCTTGGCTGACACGCCTCTGCAGCATCGCATGGACATTGGAGACCGTTCCCCTGGACTGACGGACTGGGGTGGTGGTCCCCCTCTTCAAAAAGGGGGACGGAGGGTGTGCTCCAACTGCAGCCGATTCGCAGCCAAGTGGGCTGGGATGAGAATCAGCACCAAATCCAAGACCATGGTCCACAGTTGGAAAAGGGTGGAGTGCTTTCTCCGAATCGGCAATGAGGTCCTGCCCCAAGTGGAGGAGTTCACGTATCTCAGCGTCTTGTTCAGGAGTGAGGGAAGGATGGAGCGGGAGATGGACAGGCGGATCGGTGTGGCGTCAGCAGTGATGCAGACTCTGTATTGGTCTGTCGTGGTGAAGAAGGAGCTGAGCCAAAAGGCAAAGCTCTCCATTTACCGGTCGACCTACGTTCCTACCCTCACCTATGGCCACGAGCTGTGGGTAGTAACCGAAAGAACAAGATCGCAAATACAAGCGGCTGAAATGAGTTTTCTCCGCAGGGTGGCCGGGCTCTCCCTTAGAGATAGGGCGAGAAGCTCGGTGATCCGGGAGGGGCTCAGAGTAGAGCTGCTGCTCCTCCACATCGAGAGGAGCCAGATGAGGTGGCTCAGGCATCTGGTCAGGATGCCTCCTGGACGCCTCCCTGATGAGGTGTTCCAGGCACGTCCCACCAACATTTATTCTAAAAAATACATCTGAAACTACTTGTAAAAGTTTAGGTGCCAGAGATAAATATTATTTGATAATCTTCTGGAACAATACGCTGCAAGAAAAAGTTCAAACAAACTCCAGAGAAAAAGGAGAGCAGGAAATATTCAGCATTCTGAGATCTCTCTAAATAGGACCTTCTTTGAGACAAGACTTTAATAAGATGGATGTTATCTTGGTCCATATCTGATCGGTTCACCAGCACCGGTTACCACGGTAACCCAGCTGGACTGTTGACTTGGTCCATATCAGTCCAGTTAACTAGAACCGGTTACCACGGTAACTCAGCTGGACGGTTGTCTTGGTCTGGATCAAACCGGTTAACTAGAACCTGTTACCACGGTAACTCAGCTGGGACATATTTAAGCCACGATAGTAGAACAGAAGTGTCAGATGGAGCCAGACTCACAGAAACAAGCGAAACTTTCCTTCATGCTGCTTTATGGACCTCTGATACAGATCCTGAATCTGTAGGATGGAACAAAGCTAGAAACATGGAGACGATATAGGAGGTCAGAGATCAGTTCATTAGCCCGCTGGTTCCCAACCTGGGGTCCGGGACCCCCCAAGGGGGTCCTCTAAGAGCACAGGGGGTCCCTGAGGCTTTGAACATTAGAGACATTGTGATTAATGTCCACAAATTGTCCCTACTTCAAGGAAAAAAGAAAGGCTGTATGTTGTTCATTTAACTCTGATTCTTTAGAATCTCACTTTTGAAAGCATAGAACCAGCATGGTTTCAGCGTGGGGTGGGGCGGGGGTCCATGGCTTTTTAGTATATGAAGGAGGTCCCCAAGGAAAGAAGGTTGAAAAAAGGATCATTACAGTAAACTGTTGGAGGACAATAGAAACAACAGTAAAAGTACACGGAACCTACTGAATGATATTATTAAAAAGAGAAGTGGAAAACCTGCTATCCCAACAATTTCCTGGATCAAAAACAATTAATGATTTAAATACGGCTGCTAACAAATTTAATTTAATATTTTTTCTAGGAGTTCTCATTAGGCGAGGGAATTTGCAAACACCTGAGGTTCTCAAACTTTTTGAGGCACCACCACCAGGAGAGCATACGTTGGTGGTCAACAGAAAATGAATGAATGAATGGCTAAATATGTATATATATTTATATATATATATATATGTGTGTGTGTGTGTGTGTGTGTGTGTGTGTATGTAGATAGATGTTTATATGTATGTATATTTTAGTGGCTTCAGATTTTTTTTTTAGCTGTTGTTGTTATTGGAAAACTATTAATTTTATTTCATTTTTTGATCACAAATACTTTGATCAACACGGGGAGCAAGTATTATTTTCTTTAATATTAAATGAGTACACATGTACAGGAAGTATTATAGGGCTAGGCTTAGATAAGTTATTTCTACTTCAGCCTCAGACCAAAAGGATAAATGGAAAAACTTTGGAAATTAAAGCAGGGGTTTACGTTTTTTTTAATTAACTTTATGCATACATTTACAGTAAATATTTGTAAGCATGTATGTTTGTATTTATGCACGTACGTTTGTATGTATTCATGCATACTGCATTGTTTCTTTATTAGGTTAGAAAAGAATAAAAAAGGAGCTAAAACCAAACACGGGTCTGGTCCTCAAACCCTTCAACCCGCTGTCCAACCTGTGACCTTCCATCTGCTCAAACTGGTCCAAGTCCACCAAAAAGTCCATGTCCATGTTCCAGACTGGACATGTTTCTGTCCGTTTGCCACCTACATGTCAGTTCCTGAACAGAAGCTTCTCCACGTCAAGCAGTCTTTCCTCCAGCTTCAACGAAAAGCCGTTTTATTCTCTCATCTTCTATTTTCTCTCGTCCTTTCTGTCTCCTGGTGGTTGTCGTCTCTCTTCCTGATAATTTGTGTCTATATTTGGTCGTTTTGTGTCTTTTTCTGATCATTTGTATTTCTTATTGTAGTCATCTGACCTACTTTCCAACACAAACATGAACAGCTTCACACAGGGGCCCCCTAACCCACAGGCCCCGGGGCCAGCGCCCAGTTGACTCATTCAGTAATCCGTCCTGGACAAAGAGACGATAACGTGTTGGTGTTAAACATAAAAACAAGGAGCATCAAATTTAGTTAGTTTTTAGATAACTTGATGAACTCTGAGGTGTGAAGAGACAAACCGCGTACAGTGATTTCTGCAGACTAAGTCTGAAGCATCAGGACCTTCAGTCTGACTGCATGATGCAGTTAAATCTGCAGAAACCAGCATGTTCATGCTTGAAGATGCAACACAGCCGGGAATAAATTAGGAAACACAGACATGAAGTTTTATCTAAACATCAAACAACAGGTTCGTCTGTCGGTTTAAAAACAACAGTTTCATATTCATGATGATTATTCTGTTCATCCATCCATCCATCCATCCATCCATCCATCCATCCATCCACCCACCCATCCATCCATCCATTCATCCATCCATCGGTCATCCATCCATCCATCCATCCATAAATCCATCCATCGTCCATCCATCCATCCATCCATCCATCCATCCATCCATCCATCCATCCATCCAGCCAGCCAGCCAGCCATCCATCCATCCATCCATCCATCCATCCAGCCAGCCAGCCAGCCAGCCAGCCATCCAGCCATCCAGCCATCCATCCATCCATCCATCCATCCATCCAGGCTTGGAGTCGTTGTTTGGCAGGTATGGGCATCTGGCTGTACCTCCTGGGTACCTGTTTTTTCATTGCACCTTTCTGGAGCTCTGATAGTTGGCTCACTTCTCTCCGAGCTGCCTTGATTTTAGCCTCCAACCTCCTCTTCCATGGTGGATATGTATCTTTATGGTTGCTCTTTGGTTGATAGCCAAGCACCTCAAGGATCACTGCTGCTGAGGTGTAGATCAGCTCATTGGTTTCAGTGATGGTCATTGTAGGAATCGTTCTCGAAGCTGCATCACATCTTCCAGGAGACTTTCCGATGGTGCTCCACGCAGCCTCTGTAATTGGCGTCGGGGTTGCCTGATGTTAATTTTTGCCATGATCTTATCTCTTAGGTCAGTCGCTGCCTCGCTCATTGTGCCTGATTGTGCTTATTGGGGCTTCATACCCAATGTCTGGATGGGGAGTTGCTGTTAACTCCCCCCTGACCTGGCATCCTGGCTTCCCCTTGCCGTAGCATTTGTGTTGTACCTCGTCAATCTCAAGCTGTGATAGCAGTTGCCGTCTGCGGATGTTGGAACGTTGAGCTACTAGTTGTTTGACAGTGAGTGTCGATTGTGGGTTTCGAAGATTCCATATTTCCCACATTCTCTGCATGTAACCTCTCTGACTAGGGTTACTGGAGTAGTAGCATTCCAACAGAGCCTTGTTCTCGCCTCTTGTCCATTTCCGTCTTGTTCCAGTAGCCCACTTCTCACCAGGGTGCTCTGGTCTGCTCTCTCTCTCTACATATATATGTTGGGTACCCAGTCACACACCTTAGTTGCACAAAACTTGTACAAATCCTATTTAAAACATAAAAGAACACAGAACTCAAAATTAGTTTTCCTCTGATTGTTTTACTCAGTATGAGTTAATTATTTAACCAGAAACTCTTCTTAAGCTGTTTCCTCTATTTGAGTTACCCCAATTCCAGGCTCCTATTTTATCTCAGTTTGGCCTTTGAAAGCTCAGTTCAGTTTCTGTCAGTCTGCTGGTGCGTCCAGACTTCAATAATCTTTCTAGATCAATAACAAAATAACATGCACTTTCAGCACTTACAGACCACGTAGTAAAGAACTCAAATTTTGAGACTCAGTGGACTCTCAGTCCTGTGGATTTAGTTCTTGCAAGAAAGCAAAAGAAAAACTAGTCCAGATTAACTCAGCTGCATGCTGCAGCACCATCAGAGGTTTATGTTCTACCACGTATGTTCTTATCTCCCAACTGACGAGAAGAGTTGAGATCCATAAGATAGATCTCAGGATCTCAGCTCTTCTCTTCTTGAGATCCAGAAGATGTGGCACAGCGATTATTGGAAGGTACACCGATTATTGGAAGCAACCACTACAGGCAGGTAGGTGATGCTGGTGGCAGGTAAGTGACGCTAATGCTGTAGGTGACGTAGTCCCGGGGAGACTGCAGATTCAAACTAGGCGCCCAAACATTTATGCTTTCATTCAGTTATATTTTGTGCCAGTCTAATCAAAATATTCTTTAAAGTAGGAAAATAGTGTCTTTAAAAGGTACACTCTGGAGCACAGCGGGGAGGATTTGGCCAGCCTGACAGATTTTATAGATCATTGTTACGGCAGAATCGTCATGGGGAAACCAAACAACACGTCCACCCCCTCCACCTCATCTAAGTCCAAGAGACAGCGAAATGAGGATTCACCTGGAGCTATTTCACCACCGGGGAACGACTCAACGGATGTTCTGATCTCTATATAAGACAGCATCTTCACCATGTTTTTTTTTTTCCTTTTTTTCCCAAGCACGTGTTGCCTGCAGCATGTTGCTGCTTCCATCTCACAACCAGATAAAATATCACATAACTATTCCACATTGTCTTGATAAATGAAAAGACAATTTGCAACACATTAGGTGTAGAAAAGAAAAAATCTGTTATGTCAGAAAACATTTAAACTCACCAAATCCATGATCGGCTGCAACAAAATTCAGAGTCCAGAAAAACAGGGTTACACATGAACAAAAATAATTCCAAATAGAAGGACAAACAAGGGTAAAGTGAATTAAACCAAATAGTCTCCTTTTCTCTAGTTTGCTCCTGACTGTTACCTCAGTTCTACTGCCACTTACAGTCTCCTCTCAAACGTTGGTGGTTTTCTTTTTTCCAGCAAGCGGCACTGTTGCCACCTCCCGACAATTCTTAAAGGAACTGTACACCAAAAAAGATAACAATGAACACGAAACTACTAAAATAAACAGTCCACCCTCTAATTTCTCTTCACAAGAATTAACCAGCATTACACGATGTACAAATACAGTGGGGCAAAAAAATATTTAGTCAGCCACCAGTTGTGCAAGTTCTCCTACTTAAAACAACAGTGATTTTCTGGATTTTCTTTCTCATTTGGTCTTTCATAGTTGAGGTGTACCTACGATGAAAATTACTCTCTCGTCTTTTTAAGTGGGGGAACTCTCACAGTTGGTGGCTGACTAAATACTTTTTTGCCCCACTGTAAATTTTCCTTGTCTCTCCTCGGCCACATTCACCAGCTCATCCGGAGGGATCCCGAAGCATTCCCAGGCCAGCCGAGAGATGTAGTCCGTCAAGCGCGTCCTGGGTCTTCCCCCGGGCCTCTTTCCGGTGGGACGTGCCCAGAACACCTCACTAGGGAGGCGTCCAGGAGGCATCCTAACCAGATGCCCGAACCACCTCATCTGGCTCCTCTTGATGTGGAGGAGCAGCGGCTCTACTCTGAGCCCCTCCCAGATCATCAAGCTTCTCACCCTATCTCTAAGGGAGAGCCTGGCCACCCTGTGGAGAAAACTCATTTCGGCCGCTTGTATTCACGATCTCATTCTTTTGGTCACTACCCATCATGAACATAGGGGAGGGTTCCTTCTTTCTGTCCATCTCCATCCTTTCCTCACTCGTGAACGAGACCCCGAGATACTTGAACTCCTCCACTTGGGGCAGGACCCTATTGCAGACCCGGAGAGAGCTCTCCACCCTTTTCCGGCTGAGGACCATGGTCTCGGACTTGGAGGTGCTGATTCACATCCCAGCTGCTTCACACTCGGCTGCGAATCGCTCCAGTGAGAGCTGAAGATCACGGCCCGATGAAGCCAACAGAACCACATCATCCGCAAAGAGCAGAGACCCAATCCTGAGGCCACCGAACCGGATCCCCTCAACACCTCGGCTGCGCCTAGAAATTCTGCCCATAAAAGTTATGAACAGAAGACAAAGTTGAATAAAGTTGAAGGTGTAACTGGACCCTCTGAGCATGCAGTGTAATGCCATTTACTCATGTTGCCATGGTGATGGGCTCATCTCTTTATTTTAGTTTGGTGGGGCTCTACTTGATATGTAAAAATGATATCTGTGTCCATCTGCATCAAATCATAGTTTCTGCTTTAGTTGACAGCGAGGCGTTCAAGGCCTTTTCATTCTGTAGTAACACTGATGACTTGTGATTAGGGCTGCAACTAATGACAGTCGATTAGTCATCGACTATTAAAACGACTAGTCGATCAATCGGATTATGTATCTCATAATTATTAAACGGCTCTTATTTCACTTTCAGCTTTGAAATCTTGCGTGAGGTTATGTAAGTCAGACGTTCCTCGTCTTTAAGTGTTCGAGCATTGCAGACGTACTCCCGTAGTACGCAAGGTCCACTTTACAAACCTCACATGTATTTAATGTATTTTATAAGTTTAACGTGAAGTTGTCCCAGACTTTTCACATCCTCTGCCGCTGTTTTGTTCCCTGGTCGGTCGCCATATTTTTCCTTTGGCGGACTTTATTGCGTATGTGCAACTCTAAGCAGAGATAGAGAAGAAGACGACGTCTCACGCTGTAGGTTTTCTTTTTGTTTAACAATAGTTGGCGGGTAAATTCATTGTTGACTATTGTCGACAACGTTGACTAATCGTTGCAGCTCTACTCGTGATTTTAATGGCTTGATGCAGTCATGATTCTCCACTATCGCCCGTCTTCAGCCTTGGTGTGTGTTTGTGTTTCTACAGGACGACATCAGCGTGGGAGCGTGCTCAGAACTGGCTGGAGGCGGAGTCAGAGTGACAGCATCGGGGGTGGGACTCCCCTCAGACCAGAGATGAAGTTGCTGCTGACATCCTGCTCCAACCTCAGTTACTGCATGAAGATCTGGTAAATGAAACCGCACACCTGAACACAACCTTGACTCCCATCAGCACTCTGTGTTCACAGGCTGAGCGTCGTGGTCATGATGGGTGGGTGAATGGGTGGATGGATAAATGGATGGATGGGTGAGGGGTGGATGGATGGATGGACGGTGGATGCTGCTGATCTGATCTGATGGCTCTGATCCTGCTCTGGATCCAGGATTCTGACAGTGTCAGAGCTGGACAGTGAGGTCTGTAGATCAGCTGGTTTAGATAAAGATCTGTTTCACTACCTCGAAGTTTTTGACAGATCTGTAAAATCTTTGTTTACTGTTGAAGAAACTTCTGTGTAAACACAGGACATCGGTGAGCTGTTACCATGGAAACAGCCACCTGATGGACCTCAAATGACTCTCAGATGGTTCTGATGAAGGCAGGCATGTCTTACCTGTCGTCTCACCTGTCTCTCTCCTCCTCCAGGTGTGTTCTCGTGTTGTTAAGCCCTCCTCCACCAGCTCTTGGGGTGAGTTTCTTCCTGCTGATGTTTGTGTTTGACCTAAAGTTGGGACGATCAATTAAATCTTAATTAGTTATAATAATCAATAAAAATCTGAATCAGTGATTGGTATAAAAACAGCACATAAAGTGAGAATATTACTATTTGATTGGTTATTTCTCCCCTTTAATAATCCCTGTTGGTGTTGTACTACCCATGGATGGACAGCTTGATTAGTCACCTTTACAACCAGATAGAACTGCTTCTGATGGTGCTTCTGTGGAATGAGCAACACATCTAAACGTAGGTAGTGGCCCCAGAAATGTCCTAAAATCCCTGTAATATCCTCCCGTTGGAGTTCACGCTGGTTTTTCGTGGACTGGATGACTGAACTCTCCCACAGTAAGAAGGAACAAACAACATATAATGACTCCAAATATATGACGGACCTCCAGTTTGAGGTCCGAACAGATGTTATCCAGAACTGGAGCATTATCCGGAACCCGAACGTTAAATGAAACCAGAACCTTATCCAGACTGAGAGTGTTTTCCAGAACCAGAATGTTGTTTGAAACATTATCCAGACCCAAATGTTATCTAGAAATGTTGGTACCTGGTTCGGTGTTAGATTCTGTAGTGGCGAGCTTCATAAAACACAATGTCGCTTCTGTTTAGAAATACAATCGGTGAGGGACTGTAACTGATGGAAAACTGTTACCATGGTGAATACCGTCAACAGGTATCTGTTGTCATGGAAACAACAGTGGAAATTGAACATAAGGTGTGGATTTCTTGTCCACAGAGACGTTCCAGGTGTATGCATGACCCTAACATGGTTCATGTGAGGACGATATGTTGAGATGTGTAAACGGGGTCCTTGTGGGACCAATGCTGGTCCTAAAGGTTTACAGACAGATCTAACAACTGAAAGGATGGAGGATGGATGAGGGGGATGATGGTCAACTGATCCAGGATGGATAGATGATGCAGAAACAATCTTGCAGAGGTGAAGAGTGGTTTTCTTTGTTCTCTCCATCATATCAAGGTTGTCAGGTTCAGTCTTTGTGAGAACAGCAGCGGCATCAGACAATCATCTGCTTCACTTTCCAATCAGCCAATCAGTGGCAGCGTGGTGTTGCAGATGGAGGGATGATGAAGGGACGGACAGTGATTATCAGAGGCTTTTGGAAGCTGGTGTGAGTGTGGATGGAGGAATAGTGGGAGAGGATGGATGGAGGACGGTGTTGGACAAATCCTGACAGCAGATTAGCAGCCATGCCTCACTGATAACATAGTTTACACAACGCTGCAGGAATGCTGGGGCCTGGAGAGAGAAAAAAAAACAAGGCCAGTACATCAACAGGGACACTCAGTGTGGGATATCTATGGGAGGGCGTTCCAGAAACGGGATCTGTGACAACTGAGTCTGTTAACCCTGACTTGAGGGAATCTCTGGGTTTCCAGCTCTAAAAGAAGAGGTTAGTCAAGCCCTGGGTCTGTCGCCATGGTAACTGACTCCGTGGACATAACCTGCTCTCTCGCAGGCTTTCTAGAAGAAACCCTGGTGGAGAAAGATGTCTCCTCCACCTGAAGCAGCTGTCAGACATGAAGCTGAACATTTGGAAATACGACGTCACAAACCACGACAAATTCTCACGCGTCAAAATTAGATTTCACTAAGAGGACTGATTAAAAAAACCCTGGTCTACATTTTCCAATCGATCATCAGATTATCAGAAGACATTGATAAGATGGCGGGTTTTTTACACATGCTCAGAAATGCAGGTCTTCATGCAGGAAGACAGAGTAGTGGAGAGAAATCTAGTTGTTAATCTGATTAACGATCATGTAAACAGCATAATCTGATTAATCATCAGATTATGCTGTTTACATGATCGCTTAAAAAATCTGATATATAGTGTAAAGACAGCAGCCATTTTGTGTGTTGCGTCATCTTGTGGTGCCACCATTACTGAGGTGGTCCTAATGACCTCATATCTGCCGACATGGACAGCAGCATGAATATGTGGACTGAAAGCGTTAGTCAGAAGACTACATTTAGTGATAAATGTTAGGAAAATTCCTCACATGAACAACAGACACTCAGATTGGTGAGAAGACACAGCTGTTTACTGCGATCACAGGAGTTCAAACCCAACCAGGAGACAGGCTAACACAGGCCAGCCGACAATGTTAGAACTGAAGCTCAGTCTCAGGACACATGCTTATGTAGCCCATCCCCCTGGGAACAACGGCCCCTCTTGGGCTCTGGTGCTTGACCCTTGGACTGAGGTCCATCTTAACTGACCACAGAAGAAGGCAGTAAAGTCCTTTGATGTGTTTATACTAGAGGAGGACATGGGAGTGCATTATTACTCTTGTCCCATCCCACTCCCACAGAAAAAAATCCTGTCCCGTCCCAATCCCGATGAAATTACTCCCACTCCAATTTTTTAAGATTTTTTTAGTCTTTAGGCAATACATTGAATTTGATTAAATGTTCTCACCCTTCTTTTTTAGACCAGCTGCTAAGTGTTTCTAGCTTTTTTTAGAGGTCAATAAATAATAATAAAAAAAACAAATAAAAAAAAAACAAGGGGGAACAACAATAAAAGAACATATAAAGTTGTATTTCACTCATTTCTAAATGTCATTAACTAAACATGATTTACAAACGGCACACAGTGTGTTAAAAACCGTCACACTCGACTCTCGTGAAGTTCATTAATATGTCCGCCTTTTCTAACCAGGTCTGCAAACCGAACAGACACGTCATTACTTCTAACTTTGCGTTGTAAGTCATTTTTTGCCATATCGGTTTCTTCGCGGGTGTTTGCTAACTCCATTCCTTTTCTTATTTCAATTCCAGCAGGGAAGCAGAGGCCGGAAAGCAGTGGCTTCTGGGTAGTGTAGTTCTTTTTTATACTTGGTTACAGTAGGTTTATTGAGCAAAAACTACAAAATGACGGCGCCTGTCTTTTTTTTTTTTTGTTTGGTTCCCGCTTCCGTCTGCTCCTGTTAAATTTTTATTCTGTATCGTCCCAATCACATGATTAATAGTAACATTGATTCCCATCCCGCGGGAATCCCGGAACCCATGGGATTCCTGAAAAAATGTCAGCCTCTAGTTTCTACAACTATATTCACTCCCAGAGAGCTCTAAAGATAACAGTCCTGCAAAAACAGTCCTGATCACAATCTTTAATGACTAGCTGTGTCGTCACAGATGGTCACTATCTCATCAATACAAGATTTTTCCATCAATAAGGGTGTCTCATCTGGAGACCTAGATGTTAATCTGTTTTTCATAATCGTAAGACATCAGAGCATCAACGGAAACTATGACTCATCGTTCAGAGAAAAGCTTCTAATTGACAATCTGCACTGGAATATATACAATGGGGGCAAATATTAACCCCTTTCAGTTGGGTCCTTAGGCAAGATTCCTTACGCTGCTGCCTAACCACCTCATCATGAGTGCAATCGAACAGCGACATACCAGCTCAGACGTCGCCCAGTCAAACGAGGTCTGCGTCAGGTACTGAGGAACCAGGGTACTATGGCGAGAAATGGGCCACTGGAACACAAAATAGACGCCACTGGACACAGGATGCAAACAAGGCCCTGCTGGAATGCTACTACTCTAATAACCCTAGTGGACGGGGCTACACGAAGAGAATGTGGGATATATGGATACTCCACAGATATACCCACATTCTACACCGACATCAAAACAACTCGTAGCTCAGAATTTTAATATCTACAAACAGCAACTGCTATCACAGTTAGAGATTGAAGAGATACAACACGCTAATGCTACGGCAAGGGGGAGCCAGGACGGCTGGTAGATTTTAATCACCTAACAGCCCTAATACAGCTCTCTCTCTCTCTATATATATATATATATATATAGAGAGAGAGAGAGAGAGAGAGAGAGCTGTATTAGGGCTGTTAGGTGATTAAAAGTTTTAATCAGATTAATCACAGCTTACAAATGAATTAATTATGATTAATCATGGTTATCGCAAATATCCCTAAAATAATAAACATCAATGATTACTTGGGTTTTTCTTCATCTTTTTTTAGGGCTGTTTTAGGTTAGGTTAGGTTAATATTTTTAACGCAATTAATCCAGACGTGCGTCATTTTTCTGGTATGACAGCGGGACGTGGAGAGGCCAGATGGAAAAGATGAGCCACGCCTGCACTTTTCACAAGTTTTCTTCTAACTTTACCTGCACCCTGCACCAACATGGCGGCTCTAGAGGATCTCTGTTGTCTCTGTTTGTGCAGCAGCTGCTTCCTCGCCTTCCTCTCATGTTGCTCTGTGAATCATGATGGCTGTCGGGGATCAGCTGATCAGCTTTTCTCTCTTGCTGCGTGTGTTTATGGATCAGCTGAGAAGGAGGAAACTAGCGGTTCATGGTCCACACCGTCACGTATTTACCCAAAAGTGTTGTTGTTGACAGTAGCTGGCTGGTGGTAGGATTTATACTTCAGCTATGCAGGGGCGGGTCTAGAAAAGTTCTGATGCCCGCCGATACCCATCAGCTGGTTAAAGCTCTACTGCAGATGGATGCTGAATCTCTTTCAGACAGGGGACTCCGCCAGACGTTCCCAGCAGACCCTCACAACACGCTTGGGTCCAGGCCTGACCGGCATCCTCCTGGGCCTATATACATACAATATACACATATAAAAAGATATATACAAGTGGCAGAGGGTGAATAAATATTGTATTGATGAGTAGAAGCTGTTACATACTCCAGAAGAATGAAGGGGACTGTTGTGGCTTCTGCATTTCCTGTGATGTGAGGTTGAACAGATAGTTTTAATGAACAACTGATCGAGGTGGTGAGAATATATGTAAATGTAAACAACACATGGGATTTAAAGACATGGACATGGACGTGCACAACCCCGTTCTGCCATGGATTAGTTTCTTGTAACCTTCTGAGACGTAGCGTCCTCATACGAAGACATCACATATTTGGCTGTCTGTAGCATGATACTAAATTCTGTGTAACTGGAACCTGTTGAACATTTACACTGCCATTTGTGGTGTCAGAAGAGATTTTGTTATTCAGTTTAAAAATAAATTTATATACATGGTATTATATGGTCTTGTAGTTATATAATGCTTTTCCAGTCAGCTTGACCACTCAAAGCGCTTTACACTGCCTGTTACCTGCTCTTTATACATATATATATATATATGTATATACATATGTGTGTGTGTATAATCAAATATGTATAATAATAAATAAAAAAATTCTATTTATTGGTTCCTCCAAATTTCTAATGCAAGTCAAACTGAAGCTCGGGTCCCAGGAGGTTAAATATGAAATAACCCGGTCAACTGTTTCATTGCACATAAAAACACAGACACCCCCCCTGCAGTAACGCCCGCCCCGTCACGGACAAAACTTCTTGAGGAGTATGAATTGACAAGGTCAATATGAGCTTTTTCTTGTTCTTGCAGCCTCGAGAACAGGAACAAAGTTCTTGCTTCTCATGGAGTATGTAACAAGCTTTAATAAATAAATATGTATATTGCACTGTTTGGGTGTGGGTGGTTATTGGGTCAGCGGAGAAGGGTGGGGTGCTATATTTAACAGCTTGGTAGTAAAAGCTGTTCTTGAGTATGTTGGTTTTTGGTGTCCTCTCTCTTATCCCAGAAGGGAGGGGACAGAAAAGGGGATAACCAGGATGAGAGGGGTCTCTGGTGATTCCACTGGCTTTCAGCTGGAGTCTGCCCTCTGTAACTGTCACTAACGGAGGGTAGTGCTGCCCGGTCACCCGCTCTGTTGCTCTCACCACTCGCTGCAGTAGTCCAGCAGCTGAACCAGACTGTACAGCAGTGGGTGAGAAGGCTCTCAGTGGTGGAGCGGTAGGGGTCGGGGGAGGTGGGCCTAGCAGAGCTTCCTGAAGAAGACAATCTGTCTTGTGTCTTCTCCAGATGGTGAGAGATGTGGTGGACAGGTGAATGCATCAATGATTAGTTCCCCTGAAGTCCATTAGTATCTCCTTTGTTTTGGCGGTGTGACCGACGATGTCACGCCATCATCGTAGATGCGGGACGTCCTCCCTGTAGGCTGACTCATTGTTGTTCTCAATCAGTCTTATAATGGTGGTGTCGCCCACAAATTTGACGATGGTGTTGCTGGTGAAATGACATGGGAAACAGAAATTGAACACGAACTGGACCAAAAACTGAGCTAAATCCCACAACATGCTGCTGCTTCTGATAATGTTTGTCTAATACTGTGTTCATACCAAATGTGAAGAAAATTTTAACTTCCTTATTAGCATAAGCTTAACCCCACAGAGTGATGCAGCATTTCAGTTTAGCACTGGGTCAGTGGTTCCCACCATAGATATTAAATCACCACCACTCACATCATTCAACATAAAAACATCCCTTTATTTTGTTCTCCTGACTTTATTTGTCCTTCCCACACATTTGAATTTACATTTGATCTTAACACACCTTTATTCTGAGTCAGAAGAAGCTTCCTGTTCTGTAGATGAGATCCTGCATTGATGTCTTAACTAAAGATACAAGTCTTCTACTCAAAACAACCAAATTATTTGTTTTGTAATACCCTTAAAAATCGTTGTCCGAGCCGTTAGCATCTACATGCAGCCGTTAGCATCTACATGTAGCCGTTAGCATCTACATGCAGCCGTTAGCATCCAAATGCAGCCGTTAGCATCTACATGTAGCCGTTAGCATCTACATGTAGCCGTTAGCATCCAAATGCAGCCGTTAGCATCTACATGCAGCCGTTAGCATCCAAATGCAGCCGTTAGCATCTACATGTAGCCGTTAGCATCTACATGTAGCCGTTAGCATCCAAATGCAGCCGTTAGCATCCAAATGCAGCCGTTAGCATCTACATGCAGCCGTTAGCATCCAAATGCAGCCGTTAGCATCTACATGTAGCCGTTAGTATCTTCATGCAGCCGTTAGCATCTACATGTAGCCGTTAGTATCTTCATGCAGCCGTTAGCATCTACATGCAGCCGTTAGCATCTACATGTAGCCGTTAGCATCTACATGCAGCCGTTAGCATCCAAATGCAGCCGTTAGCATCTACATGTAGCCGTTAGCATCTACATGTAGCCGTTAGCATCCAAATGCAGCCGTTAGCATCTACATGCAGCCGTTAGCATCCAAATGCAGCCGTTAGCATCTACATGTAGCCGTTAGTATCTTCATGCAGCCGTTAGCATCTACATGTAGCCGTTAGTATCTTCATGCAGCCGTTAGCATCTACATGCAGCCGTTAGCATCTACATGTAGCCGTTAGTATCTTCATGCAGCCGTTAGCATCTACATGCAGCCGTTAGCATCTACATGTAGCCGTTAGCATCTACATGCAGCCGTTAGCATCCAAATGCAGCCGTTAGCATCTACATGTAGCCGTTAGTATCTTCATGCAGCCGTTAGCATCTACATGTAGCCGTTAGTATCTTCATGCCGCTGTTAGCATCTTTATGCAGCTGTTAGCATCTACATGCTAATGGATGCATGCAATGACTGACTGATTGAATGATTGATTTTCACTCTTATTCGTTGTGTTTTCTGAATCACTGTCATTTTTTTTCTTTCCTTTCCCTGTTTCTTTTTTCTTTTTGTATTCTGCAGGTTGTTGTGTTTTCTGTTTGGCTATGTTTCATGTTTTTTCCATTTTGTTGTAGTTTTCCAGCCCAGCGTCGCCCTATACTCATGTTTTATCACACATGAGCAGATTTTGTTGTGGGCTGCGTGGTTTACGTCTTCATGATTCTGATATGATGAACATCTGTGCTCATTCATGCTGTTCAATTATCTGACATGAGATGGAGCATGATTGTCACTGAGATTTAAAAACACAGTCAGCTGCCTGCTGCTTCCTAAGAATCTGAGATGATTATCTGCAGACACATTCCTCACTGTCTGAACACAGCAAATGCTAAACTCTGTCCTAAACTCCAAGCCAGGTGCTAACTGCCCAAAAACTATACATCCCAGTCTGGTCCTACGCTGTCCTTGCAGGAGTTAGCACAAGTCCAGGTGAATGAGCTGAATGGGTCACGTATAGGCTACCTGTGTGAATTACTGTACAACCACTAGTCCAAAACGGCTGTGACACCAGTTAGTTTGAGATAAAAACTCATATTTTTAATCAAAATGATAAAATGTCTCAGTTTCACATTCTGATATGCTGTTTATGTTCTAATGGGAATAAAATTTGGCTCGATGGGATTTATAAATACCTGTTGTTATGGATTAAAAACAAACCAGATTTAATTGCCATTAAAATTCATCCAGCAGAGTTTAAAACTCATTTAGATCTGAGAAGGGCTTAAAGTTAAAGTTCAGTTAATTTATTTTATTTGAGGTCTCTGGGGGGACATAAAAACTTTTTTCCAGGTACACAAAGCACATGTAGACTAGTTTGGTGAACTCCCATGCCTCCTCCAAGACCGCGAAGAAGGTTTCAAGTTAGTTGACTATTCCACAACCAGTATGGAAACCACACTGCTCCTCCTCAAACTGAGGTTCCACCATCTGACTGATCCTCCTCTCCAGCACCCCAGAATAGACCTTACCCGAGAGGCTGAGCAGTGCTATCCCCCTGTAGTTGGAGACTACACCCTCTGGTTCCCCTCCTTTAAGGGAGACCAGAGGGTGTGGCTATTGTTGTTCCACATTTATAAACTTTGGAACAACAATGACCGTGTGCCTTTACCAGATACTTATAGAGTGTGTTCTGGCAGAGGCTTCTTCAGGTCCATTGCACCTCTAAAAGAAGACATTCAAAAGATCGTTGTCTAAATTTTTTAATTGCATGGTAACATCATTTTCAAAACATTTGTATTTGTTGAACATGGCGAACTCCACGGTCTTATCGTTAGCTGTTAATGTGAGACCACAGTCTTAGCGTTGGATGCTAAAGTGAGAGACCATGGTCTTAGCGTTAGCTGCCAATGTGGGAGGTAATAAGCTGATAAATAGTTCACAGGTGAATGTAATCCAGAGGTGAATGAAAATAAAGATGTGACATCATCTATGAGAGAAGCTGATTTTGGACGGAAGCAACACAGGAAACCTTTCAGTTGTGTATGCTAAGATCTCAGCCAGAGTAAAGTCACTGTTGTCACCGGAAAAGAAAACATATGAAAAGAATTAATCATTTGAGTTCTTTGAATTGATAATAGATTAATTGAATTTGAATCGATTCAAAATAATTAATTTTTTTTTCAAAACCTGCTCTAGTAACAAAGTCAGAGATTAGAATCATCATTAAAAAGTGTGTTTCTACTGGTATCTAAGGAATTTACTAAAATAACTATGACGTTTTTATTCTCTTAGAATGAAGCATTTCTATCTACTTACTGTTGGTCCACATACATGGCAGCTGCCACCATTTTTACTACGGTGTCTCTGAACAGACTCTGAACTACTCCGTGTGTGTAGCTTTAAAACTGCGTCTGTGACTTTGTTTGATAGGGATGATCTCTATATACCGTAAGTACAGTCTATTTACCATTTAGGAGCAAAATTTGGGATAAGTAATGCCTTAGTGCCTTAGAAGCACCGTAGAAGGCAAGTCAAGTTTATTTGTAGCACAATTCAACAACAGGGTTATTCAAAAGAATTTCTTTTATCTTTATTGGGATCTACTTGTCACTTTTAGGGGAAATTCTAAGAAAACATCTGGATTCTCATAATTTTCTTAGAATTTGACTGCTAGGAGCAACACTTTGCACTAAGAATCTTTAGGAATGTGGGCCCAGGACTCTACATAAAAACTAGTCCATGCAGCAGAGAACAGGTGGGTCTTTAACCAGGATCTACATAAACTGAGTGTTTCAGCTGATCTGAGGCTTTCTGGGAGTTTGTTCCAGACATGTGGAGCATAGAAGCTGAATGCAGCTTCTCCATGTCTGGTTCTGACTCTGGGGACTGATAAGAAACTGGATCCAGATGATCTGAGGGTTCTGGTAGGTTCATACTGGGTCAAGAGGTCTCTGTTTTGGTCCTAAACCATTCAGAGCTTTATAGACCAGCAGCAGAACTTCAAATTCTATCCGGCAGCCAGTGTAAAGACCTCAGAGCTGGACTGATGTGGTCCACTTTCTTGGTCTTAGTGAGGACTGGAGCAGCAGAGTTCTGGATGAGCTGCAGGAGTCTGACTGACTAGAACCTGTAAAAACTCTGTTACAATAATCAAGCCGACTAAAGATGAAACCATGGAGACACATGCAGTCACTGCACCTGAGGCCACTGGATCCACTTACACATGAAAACATTGTTATGTCTGGAAGGAGTTTGGCCACTAACGGCCACCGTACATTCAGTACTGTTGTGGCAAAGGGTTTCCACATTAAGCTGTGACGCTGGCTGAGGCGGTAACAATATGAATTTGATCCCGGTCAGAGAATCAGGCTCCAGAGAAGAGATGTCATTCAACTCGTTTTATTCACCAACATAGATGCACAGAACATGAGCGTGAAGTAGTTGAGCTTGGAGATGTATGTGTGTGTGTGGTTCTGCAACAGAACACATATTGGGACCGAATTAAAGAAAGCTTTACACAGTTCCTTGAAGGACTAAACTAAAGAGGAGGAATCCACAATATTAACTCAAATATACATAGGCGTGGTGATTAGCTACTTTCTCCCATCACACCTGCATCATTAACATGACTATTACAGAACATCTGAACAGTAAGGAGTATTAACACGAAGCAATGAATTCCTTGATTGACACTAACTGCTAAATATACTCACAGATAAGCATACAGCTACATGCTAATAGCCTGCTAACAATGATATGATTAGCTGCTTACAGAATACTGGAAAACACATTGACTCGCATATATGTTATATTTACAATGATTATGAGAAATTAAAGAACACTCAATCTGTCTGGCATCTCAATACTTACAAGTTATTCATGAACGCACGGTCAATTCACGCTGCACAAGTTTGATTGTCTCGCTAACTGTTAACTCACTCTGCTACTGCTGCTACTGAAGCTAAGGAAAACAACTGAGCAGGGCTGCAGTACACATCTCCGCCACAAGGTGTCCTGTCCGGCTTCCAGACACAGCCGCCCCCAAATGTCAAATTAGACATTTGTAATCAGTTGGGAAGACGGGCAGAAGTGTTTGGGTCATCATCCACAATCTCACGGAGCTTTATTAACCGGGCAACCGGGCGTGTATAAGTTCTGTCCTTGACCTTGACATTAGCGATCCGCACTCGTCCATCTGCCCCAGTAATTGCTTCTGTCACAATGCCCACAGGCCACTGAGCCCGTGGTAGCTGTGGGTCCATTATTAATACAACTTGCCCAGCAGAGAGTCCTGGGGTATCCTTTCGCCACTTCTGGCATTCCTGCAGTCCTGGAAGGTAAAAACGAATGAATGCTGTCCAGAAGCGATCTGCGAGAACCTGGCTATGCCTCCATCGTCGCTTCCCTAGTAGGTTGTGGGAATCATAGAAGGCCTGTGGTAGTGAGGAGTCCCTTCTCCCCATTAAAAGGATGTTTGGCATTATGGGGTCAGGATCTGCGACATCCGATGATACTTATCCTATGTCATCATATTCTTCATATCCCACCATCACCATGTAAATATGTATATAGTCTGTGAGGTTGTTGTTATATTTTATATATATATATAGTATATACATATATATATATATATATATATATATATATATATATATATATATATATATATATATATTTATAATGGTACATATTTTTGCTTTTCTTAGACTTTGTCTTGTAAATAATTTATATTGCACCTTCTTGCTGTGATACATGTTCACCTTATTCTGTCTTTTTGCACTTTATTCTATAACAAGAGCTGCTGTAACAAGTGAATTTCTCCACTGTGAGATAATAAAGTCTAATCTAATCTAATCTAATCTAATCTAGGAGTTTGGCATTTAACATACCCTCAATCTCCACAAGGACAGTGTACAGAACTTCCTCTGGCACGGACTGCTCTTTCAGGATAACCTTGAGGGCTGTCTTCACCGATTTCACCTCTCACTCCCATGTACCCCCGAAATGGGGAGCACTGGGTGGATTGAAGTGAAATGTGATTTGTTGACTGGCCAGTTGCTCTTTCAGCTGGGGTTCCATGGCCGCAAAGGCCTCCCGTAGCTCCCGTTCGGCTCCGACAAAGTTGGTGCCATTGTCACATAGCAACTCAAACGGTTTGCCTCTGCGAGTGATGAAGCGACGCAGAGACAGAAGAAAGGCATCTGAATCCAGGTTTCTCAGAAGTTCTATATGTACGCATCTGGTGGTCATGCATTTGTACAGGATTCCCCATCTTTTCTCCTGTCGCCGTCCTATTCTGACTACAAAGGGGCCAAAGCAATCCGTCCCTGTAGAGTAGAAAGGGGGCTTGTATAGGCGCAGTCTGCTAGGTGGCAAGTCAGCCATTTTTGGAATGATGGGTCTTGCGCGCCAGTGTTGGCACTCTCTGCATGCATGTTGGAGTTTCCTGATAGCCTCTCTGCCACGGAGCACCCAGTACTTCCGTCGGAGTTCGGCTAAGACCCGTTCCTTGCCAGGATGGAGCAAACGTTGGTCGAAGTCTTGGATTAACCGCTGGGTCGTGGGGTGGCTTGGGTCAAGGATGATTGGGTGAATAGTCTCCACATCCAGATCTCCAGCACGCCTCAGTCTCCCTCCAACTCTGATGAGACCTGTGACCTCATCGTATTCTGGGGCGAGTGAAGCGAGACTGCTGTCGGGTGGTATAGGTCGTTTCGCCTTGAGAGCTTTCACCTCCTCTGGGAAGGAATGCAGCTGTGCTTGAACAAGAAGCAACCGTTCTGCTTCAGTGAAGTCTGCAGCCTCACAAGGTGTATTCTCATCAGACGCAGCCGCCCCGTGAAGGGACCTAGCAGTGACCCGGATGAGCTCTTTCCAAGAGTGGCATTGATCTGGGTCTGGTAGTTGGATGTTTGCTATAAAGGAAGTTACTCCAACCAAGGCTGACTTTTTTAACTCAATCTCATCTGGTTCAGCTTCAAACACAGGGGGTGCTGGCCACTGATCTGGATGCTGAAGCAAGAAGGCAGGGCCTGAAATCCACCGATGTGGTCGTGCCAGTTCTACTAGTGTCAGACCTCTAGTCAGGTCATCTGCCGGGTACTGAGCGGAGTCTACATATCTCCAATTAGCCCCATCAGTGAGGTTCTGAATCTCAGCCACACGAGTTCCAACAAACACTTTGTACCGGCAAGATTCTGACTTTAACCAGTACAACACAGTTGTTGAGTCAGACCAGAGAATAATCTGATTGATGTCCAGGGTTAACTCAGTTTGGATCACATTTGCCATCTGTGCCCCAGTGAGGGCAGCATTCAGTTCTAGTCTGGGCACTGACAGCTGCTTCTTTGGCGCCACTCTAGACCTCGCTAATATGAAGGCGCTATGGATCTCACCCCGCTCATCTGTGGTTCGGAGGTAAGCCACAGCTCCATAAGCTCTCTCTGACGCATCACAGAATACATGGAGTTCTTTGATGGCAGTGGTTGTATCAGCGCAGGCTGGAAAGTAGGGTCTCGGGAAATGCACGAGTGGCAGATTAGAGAGTTCTGCTTCCCAAGTTAACCACTGGTCTCGTAGATGTTGGGGCTTAATATGGTCATCCCAGCCAAGGTCCTGTTTCCAAATATCCTGAATAAGGATTTTGGCCCTGGTGGTAAAGGGTATCATGAAGCCCAGAGGATCGTACTGGCTGGCTAGGTTCTTGTACAGGTTTCTGAGAGTAGGGGGCATTGACTCTGTTGAGCGGTGCTTATATCCTAGGGTGTCATCAATGCAGTTCCACTGCATGCCTAGAGCCAGTTCATGGAGTTCAGTACTGCTCTTCGACAACCAGAGCTCACTGGAAGCCGACTTGGCCTCCGGTGGGAGGTGTTCAATGACAGATGGTATATTGCATGCCCACTGCCTGATCTCAAACCCTCCATTGGCCAGAAGTTGACGCAGGCTGTCCACCAACTTCTTGGCCTCCACTGCGGTGGGCACACTATGGAGACAGTTATCCACATAGAATGACTGTTCAGCAGCTTTGACCAGCGTGTCTCCATTAAGGACCCTCTCCTGCAGGAGGTGCTGGGGGGCATAGATGGCGCAGCACGGACTACAAGTTGTTCCAAAGGGCAGAACCTGCCACTCATAGATAGATGGCTCCTCCTCCCTTTGCATCCCTCTCCATAAAACGCAATAGGGGTCGGTCCGAGGGCAGGAGACGCACTTGGTGGAACATACCTTTAATATTGCCACTCACTGCAACAGTATGTTGTCGAAATCGAAGGAGTGCGCCGAGTAGTGATGGACCTAGTGCCGGCCCTGGCAACAGCTGGTCATTCAGGGACTGTCCCTGGTACTGAAATGAACAATTAAAGACTATCCGGTCTTTACCATTATGGTTCACCATATGGTGGGGAACGAACCATGAGTCCTTTGTTTGGCTGGCTTCTTGGTACGAAATCCTTGCCACGTACCCTGCTTGCTCCAGTTTTTTTTTATCGCCGCACAGTATGCCTCTGCTAATTTAGGGTTCTTAGCAAGCTTACGTTCCGTGCTACGTAAACTGGGCAGTACCGCTTCCTTTGGTGCATGGAGATTGACGACAGGAGTACGCCGTATCATAGGTGTAGCATAGCGTTGCACTCCATCTATGTTTACTCTGATGGTGGCAGTCTGCAAAAGGCTGTAGGCTTGTTGATCTTGCTTAGATCTGGTGGCTGCCTTCTCCGACTGGGGCAGGGTGTCTAGCTGCCACAGACGTTCAACATTCTTGAGAAGGTCCTCGTGCTCCGTGGATGTGGCTAGATGCAGGCACTGCTGCTCAACACAATGGGTCTGGAATGGACTCATCGGCCCTTGTAATGTCCATCCAAGCTGTGTGCAGACAGCTATGGGCCTGTCAAGTGGGCCTTTACGTATGGGTCTGATGGGCATGATGAGATGCGGAAAATCTGAGCCAATCAGGAGTAGTGGACGTACATGATCCACTGGGGATAAAGGGAACCCTCTCAAGTGTTGGTATCTCTGCTGTAGGGCAGAAACTGGGTAAGTAAGATCCGTAAGACTGAGCCCTTTAGCTGTAAAGGCATTGGAGATCCTGTATCTTTCAGCAGGTTTATCAAAGGGTGAAATCTCAAACGAGACAGAGGAACCGGTAAGCTGTGTTACATTTTGTTGCACTGTCTGCAGGGTTAAGATTTCGGGAATGCCAGTCAGCCCCAGGTGTTGCACTCCAGCGGGAAGGATCACTGTCCTCTCTGACCCATCATCGAGGATTGCATATGCCTCCATGTTATATTCACCATTGTGTAGGAGGATTCTAACAACCTTTAACATGACTCTCTGGGATCGGTTTGGACGGTCGAAGTAGATCTGCATGGGGGTCATGTTCACCATCAGGACTGCGCTGGCTTTCTCCTGCACAGAGTCGTGGAGAACTGTAAGGTGCAGCTCTTTGCAGACTTTGCAAGGACGTTTCAAGTTGCACGCCTCTGCGGCATGGCTACGGCCACATCTCCAGCACCTTTTCCCCTCTTTGATCCACTGGGCAATTTGGCTAGTGGTCAGTTTCTTAAACTCTTCACAGGAGTTGAGATAGTGATCTTTATTTTCACATCGAGGACAATAGGGTGTCACCTTTGTGCTGGGTTTAGAACGAAGGGGCTGAGAGGATTCGGATTTTCCCTGGACGGTTAAGAGAACCGGCGTCAACCTCTCCCCCAGTTGAGTTCTTCCCTTGCTGCTCGTTATGGGCTTATAGGATTCAGTCTGGATTAATGCTGCTGCACGACTGGATATTCTCTTTGCTTGTGACTTCATTTGCAACCATACAGCCAGGTCAGGAAGAGTGTAGGTCCTATCTGTTCCTGTCTGCAGAATGCCACGGTTCAAGCAGTACTCTACAAAGTTGTCGCGGAGCGCTGGAGGCATCTTGCTCAGCAGTCTGTCCACATGTGACCCACACATCAGCTCGTACCCATTCTGCCCTTCCAGGGTCCTCAACATCCCAACCAAGGACTGAATAGCTAATGCAAATGCATCAAAGGCGTTAGCATCCCCTAATTTGAGGGCTGGAGCACTCAGAATGGCACCCAACTCAGACTGGACGAGCTGTCTTGGCTGGCCATACTTCTCCTGAAGGGCCTGAAGAGCCGCTGTGTAAGGCTGTGTATGGTACATATAGGCCTTAGCTAATTGCAGCGCACTGGATAGCTTCAGATGGCTGAGCAATACCTGGTATTTATACTGCTCACTGAGGTGACTGTGGCTGTTCAGCAAATTGTCTAACGCCATCTTGAGCAGGGCGAAGTCACTCTCTCGTCCGCTCTCGAATATAGGCAGTGCTGGTTTGGGAATGCCATAAGCTGAGGCAATTAACAGTTCTGCTCCTGGAGTTGGTAAGGATGCAGGCTGAGGGGCTGTAACAACTGGAGCTGCCTCGTGAGCATATATGGCACTAATTGGTGGTGCCTGGAGAGTGGTGTTAAAGGAATGTGTCGGACCAGAGGCAGCAGTAGCCATGGTAGCTGGGAGAGAGGTTGTGGCCACAGGTCCTGGAGTTGTCTGTATTACCGAGATGGGTACAGGTGGTGTGCCGGGCATAGGATATGGCACACCCTGAAAAGGGTCATTACACATTAGGGCTTGGTATGGCGGGGCTGGAGGTCCTGGTCCTGATAATGGGGCTGACTGTCCAGGTCTGGAGATTTGGAGATCTCTGGTGACAGTAGCTTGAATAGGAGTCACAGTAGGCTGCTTTGGTTGGTGTACAGGGTGAGTGATACATGGACTGTCTCTGTGTTTAACAGACAAAGGTGGAGCTGGTGGTGTGAAACCATCTGGAGATGGTAGTGGCACTGATGGAATAGCCCCAGTTTCTGTTGTGAGTAGGGAGGCGACTAGTCTTGCCCTCTCCAAATCCTTTTCTGCTTCCTTCAGGCGACGGTTTCTATCTAGGCGTTTGGTTAAGGTTTCCCTTGCCTGCAGTGCCTCTTCCTGAATGCGCTGCGCTTCCTTTACCTTAACCTGCAGCTGTTGATATTCTAGATCAGCTTGTGAATCCTCTTCAAATTGGTGACGAAGATTATCAAGCTCCATTTGTTTCATCCTCTCCTCCAGAATAGCGGTTTGGACAGGGGAGAGAGCTTCAGCAGGATATACCCCAACAGAGCCTGATGCACACCGACTAGATTTGGAAATGGAGCTAGTTATACTCTGACTGGTTGTTTTCCGAGAGCTACTTCCATGTTGGCTATGGGCGCGAGTAGAGGAAGCAGGAGGGGGTTGAACCAGATGGGGTTGATAACCAACTTCATAGTCACATAGGTGACGGGGCAAGCGATGTTCTCTGTGTGGCCTTTTCTGGCTCTCTGGTTTGTCCGAAACGGAGTTATCCATATTGGTGTCGGAGTTGCTCTCAATCCGGCTCGAAGGACCAAATTTTGTGGCAAAGGGTTTCCACATTAAGCTGTGACGCTGGCTGAGGCGGTAACAATATGAATTTGATCCCGGTCAGAGAATCAGGCTCCAGAGAAGAGATGTCATTCAACTCATTTTATTCACCAACATAGATGCACAGAACATGAGCGTGAAGTAGTTGAGCTTGGAGATGTATGTGTGTGTGTGGTTCTGCAACAGAACACATATTGGGACCGAATTAAAGAAAGCTTTACACAGTTCCTTGAAGGACTAAACTAAAGAGGAGGAATCCACAATATTAACTCAAATATACATAGGCGTGGTGATTAGCTACTTTCTCCCATCACACCTGCATCATTAACATGATTATTACAGAACATCTGAACAGTAAGGAGTATTAACACGAAGCAATGAATTCCTTGATTGACACTAACTGCTAAATATACTCACAGATAAGCATACAGCTACATGCTAATAGCCTGCTAACAATGATATGATTAGCTGCTTACAGAATACTGGAAAACACATTGACTCGCATATATGTTATATTTACAATAATTATGAGAAATTAAAGAACACTCGATATGTCTGGCATCTCAATACTTACAAGTTATTCATGAACGCACGGTCAATTCACGCTGCACAAGTTTGATTGTCTCGCTAACTGTTAACTCACTCTGCTACTGCTGCTACTGAAGCTAAGGAAAACAACTGAGCAGGGCTGCAGTACACATCTCCGCCACAAGGTGTCCTGTCCGGCTTCCAGACAACTGTACTATACCCATGTTTACCACTAGATGGCAGTAATTCTACAACCTTTAAGATGGCCATGTCAAATTCAATGTCTTTTAAGCTTTGTTTACACTAATGAATCAAGGTCAGTACAGGACGGTCCAGATTATTACAGGTCCAGATCAGACGGGTCCAGGTCGGTATGGGATGGGTCCAGGTTGGTGCGGGATGGGTCCAGATCGGTGCGGGATGGGTCCAGATCGGTACGGGATGGGTCCAGGTCGGACGGGTCCAGATTGGATGGGTCCAGATCGGTGTGGTACGGGTGCAGATCGGATGGGTCCAGATCGGTACGGGATGGGTCCAGATTGGTACGGGATGGGTCCAGGTCGGACGGGTCCAGATCGGTACGGGATGGGTCCAGATCGGTTTGGGATGGGTCCAGGTTGGACGGGTCCAGATCGGTGCGGGATGGGTCCAGGTTGGTACGGGATGGGTCCAGATCGGTACATATGGGCCCAGATCGGACGAGTCCAGGTCGGTACGATATGTGTCAGGACACGTTTTTTCATTTCCAAAGTTAAAACCTGGAAAGGGAGCCAGGAATATCCAACCCATCCACTGATTTGGGACCCTTCCATTTTCATTGGGGCTCCATTCGTACTGACCCTGAGGGGAGGAGCTTGACGCTGTGCAATCCGCTGATTGGTGGCAGGAATCATGACTTCCTGTGTGACTCAGCAATAAGAACAAAGCAGGAGCAGCTCCAGGTTTAAATATACTGAAGATTTATTGGTATTTAAAGCCACATGAGAAGAAGAGCGAAGACAACCTGCTGGACGTCCACTGTTCTCAGCGTTGTGTGACATCATGGCCATCTCATTGTGATGTTTGTGTTCTTGTGGTTTCCAGGGTGACCAGACAGAGCAGTGCGGTGGGCGGGACTGCACCAACCGTCGATGTTTTGCAGCCAAGGGAGCAAGGGTAAGACTCCGCCCACAAACACACTCAGACAGCAGCCAATCACAGCTCGGCAACAGTATGACATCACAGCAGCTGCAGACAGCTGTGATGCTGTTCCATGCTCATTAGCAGACCTGTGACACCTTTACTGGCAGCTTGTAAAACACAAACACTGAAATGAGGAGCTGCTGGACGGAGGAGTGCTGGAGAGGAATGTGTTGGAGTTAAATTAGCTTGTTTACTTTGAGTCAGCAGATTCCACACAAACACACAAACATGGCGTCAGGTTTCCAGCAACCTGCATGTGCTTCCTCTGAGCTTCTGTTTCCAGAAACATCTTAAAGATCTCATTCACAGATAAACACTACCTGACGTTGGGAAGGTGTTTACATTCACAAGCCCAGGTGTCCTTAGACAGGAATCAGGCTTTTCTCTTAGGCTTTTGCTGAGGGGACAGAAACAGCTTTAGGGACCGTCCCCACGACGCCGGATTGCAGCAAAACCGGAAAAGTATTTCAACAAACCACCCTTTCATCTCCAATCTGATCATTTCTCCACACAAACAAGGAGTCACATGACAGCAGAGACTCTGCTGGTTCCAGAGACGTCTGTCTCACCGCGGTGGGACAGAAACTCTGGAGTCCGTTTCAGTTAGATCGCCTGTTGTTTGCATATATTTCAGTATATGACTTTTCAGCAGTAACTGAGGTTTTCAGGTGCCACAGCTGGAGGAGGTTCAGACATCAGCAGCAAGAGGAAACAGGGGACATCTTCTCTAAATCATCAGAACTGAGCAGATGTTGGATAGGAAGGTTCACCGTTTGGTGACCACTGATGTCGGGAGGGGGAATTACAAACAGGTTCTGAAATACAAATCAGAGCAGGACCCTCCCAGACAGCGGGCATGTTTGGGCTATATCTGGGCCACTTCTGGCTTAGTTACGGCACTGGCAAGGGTTGTGTGAGCCAGATGTGGTCCTAATACAGGAAGCCTTTCTTTTGACAAATCTCTATCTTTGGTGTTTGTCTGGTGGTCATGTGACTGAGGTTTGGCAGCTTTAGTGAACACCGTAAGGTTAGACCCAACCTGGGCCAAATCTGGGCCAAATCTGGGCTTCTCTAACCAGGTAGTTGACAGGTGATAGAAGGGATTTATACTTCAGATATGCAGAGGCGGGTCTAGAAAAGTGAGGGGCCATGCAGGAGCACTGACTGGGAAAAGGGGGGTTCTTTTTTTAAAAGGACTAAACATCTGATTTGTTGTTTATGTCCTATAGGGAATAAAACATGGGTGGATCATTCTGTTTCTATTTACATTTTACACTGAGACCAACCTTCTTTATCTTTTGCTGGAGCTGTACATCACCGTTCAGCTGCTCTCTTGATGTTAGGAACTGAATCATCAGGCGTCCTGCCAAGTCCACTGCAACAGAACCAGGACGGGACTCTGTCAGACCTGAGAATAAAGTGCTCGTTGATGCAGAATAACGAGTTTTCTTTCTTTTCTTTTTGCTGCACACTGAAGACGATGGCTGTCAGATACATAGCTGCAGCCTGCAACGTTCAGCAGGTGACGGAGCTCATGGAGACGATATGCGCTCAGCTTTAGCTCTGGAGGAACCTTTAGTAAATAGTTTCGTTTGGATGTGACAGTTCTGGGGAAATAATGGAGGGAAAATATTAAAATTCCTGTGTGTGCAAGGCCGGACATCCAACTTACAGTCTGTACTTTAGGCAAAACTGTAGCCTTGTTTCCGCCAAGGGGTAAAAACTGGGAAGGTGCCAAAATATTGAGTCTTTTGTGGGACTCTTCCGTTGGGGTCCCAATTTGATCAGACCCTAAAGGGTGGAGCTTAACAATCGTTAGGACTACATAGCTGAAGCATCCATCTCTATCCGGCTGACACCCCACCTATCTGGTAAGGGTGCGATTGCTGTGGAAACGCAACAAAGATCCGGGTTTACCGAGCCAATCTGTCTCACCCAAGCCAGACCCCTTTGTGGAAATGGAGCTTTTAAGGAGAAGGAAGCAGTGGACATCAGTTGACGTTGTCTGGACCCGTCTTTATGGATAAGTAGGAGCTCAGGCTTCCAGAGGGATTGCAGCAGAGTCGGTCCTCCAACTGGTGTTTGGTCTGGACGCCTTTCAGACTCAGGGGTCTCAAACATGTGACACCTGGGGAGGCTTCGGGGCAGACCTGTACTCTGAGTACCGAGGGTTTCTGGGGATCTCTGGTCAGACCCGGTCCTGGAAAGGGACCAGAGAATGGAAGGATGGTGGATCTTTGTCATGGCCCCAAATGTTTCTGCAGATTCAAAAGTTGTGGTCCAGACCAGTGGTTTGCATGCAACGAGACCCCCATAGTTTGATATAAACCCAGTTTTATAGGACCTGATACTGCTCTTCTGCCTCCTGGTGGACATATTTCACCCTACAATCATCTGGACGTATCACACGGTGATACAGTGGCATGTATAAAGATGAATTTGTTCATTGTCATTTTCTGGTGGCCAAATAAAGAACAAGAAAAAAAAAGTCCTTCCTGTTATTTCAGCCTTTTAACATTCAATAAAAAAAAAGCAAATTACAGGGAAAGGATTGAACCCCTAAACTAGCTCCACCAGCTTCCTGGCCTCCTAAACCACAGGACCTGGACCAGAACTGGCCTAATCCACAGGACCTGGACCAGAACTGGCCTCCTAATCCACAGGACCTGGACCAGAACTGGCCTCCTAAACCACAGGACCTGGACCAGAACTGACCTCCTAAACCACAGGACCTGGACCAGAACTGGCCTCCTAAACCACAGGACCTGGACCAGAACTGGCCTAATCCACAGGACCTGGACTAGAACTGGCCTCCTAATCCACAGGACCTGAACCAGAACTGGCCTAATCCACAGGACCTGGACCAGAACTGGCCTCCTAAACCACAAGACCTGAACCAGAACTGGCCTTGTGTGTGGTCTACCAGGTAGATTTCCTGATTTTTAAATAACAATATATTTTAAATATGGTGGTCTAGCAGATCTTGATGACCCCCGTTTAGTCAGTCTGGATTCTGGTTTTCAGGATCCAGGATGCAGCCTTTGTGTAAACCTGTACAGGTAAAAACTCATGGACCCCCTGTGCTCTTTGGGGACAGGGGGTCAGGGGTCGAGCTGTGGTCCAGATGTTGGTCACGTGATGCGGATTTTATTCTGGAGCCAGACAGCTGATGAAGCATCATGTGACCGTCTGTCTCTACAACCAGATGATGAAGTGAAGGACGACAGCAGCATGTGTCCGTCAGGCGGTCGTCGGGGCAACACAGCCCGACCTGTGTGTGAGTGTGTGTGAGTTGGGGTGTGTGTGTTTGTACAGCTGGGGGCAGCAGACAGGCAGAGAGGATTGTGGGTCGCCGTCTGTCTCAGTGATTTCACAGCTGAGCAGCTGCAGAGAAAGGAGGACAGACAGAGGACTAACAGAGATCACAGCTGTCACATCACATCACACACACACACGTCGTTGGTTCACACACACACACCCCAAACCGACTTATTGATCAGGATTGATTTTATTTGTTTTATTTTGGGATCAGATGACCTGCTCAGTTTAAAGATCACAAGAAGCTTTTTGACCGAAGTTCAGGGTCCGTGCTGGAGTTTGAGAAACTTAATCAAATATTATTTTTCAATTAAAATTATTAAAAAAAAACAAAAAACTTAGAGGATGAAACGGAGACGTTTCACCATGAGATGGAAATATGAGCTGACAGTGAATCTGATGGCAGGAACCTGTCTGGAAAAAGTTGGAACAGGAGCAACAAAAGGCTGGAAAAGTACCTGGTACAAACCAGAAACACCTGGAGGAGCATTGGACAACTAACCAGGTTACCTGGTAACAGGTCAGTAACATGACTGGTATAAAAGGAGCATTTCAGAGAGGCAGAGTCTCTCAGATGGAAAGATGGACAGAGCTTCACCAATCTGAGACAAACTGGATCTAAAACTGTGGAACAATTTCTGAAAAATGTTCCACAGACTTTGAAGATCCTCCATCTACAGTGTAGAATATCATCAGAAGATTGAGAGAATCAGGAGGAATCTCTGTATGCAAGGGGGCAAGGCTGAACCAGCAGCATCTTCTCTTCACCCTGAAACCCACAAATGCAGGTTAAAGCTCCATCATGCAGAGAAGAAGCCAGATGTGAACAGGATCCAGAACCAGCTTCTTCCATCTTCTCTGGACCAAAGCTCATTTAAAAAGATCTGAGGCAACTATGGCGTGGGCAGCTTCCACATCTATGAAGCTCCATCAATGCTGGAAAGTACATGGAGGTTTTAGAGCAACATCTGCTCTCTGTGGCCTGAAAGCACTTTAAAACATTAACATACAAAAGATCAAAAACAGCATGAGGAAGCCTGTCGGCTGAGATGAGAAAAAAAGCCTCACCTGTTCAGGTGTCTGGACATGCTCACCAGCTTTTGGTTTCTCCGTGAGGCCTCATTACCTCGGAGATATTTGTGCAGAGATAAACCCAGGGAGACCTGGTTTTTCAGGCGGTAGTCCCCAGACTCTGGAATGACCCACCCCCGTCCATGTGGTCGACTCCGTGGACTCTTTAAAAAACAGTTAAAATCTATTTTATTCAGGAAAGCTTTTAGTTGATGGTTGTTGTTTATTTGATGAATTGATTAGGTTTTATTGCAGCCATTTTATGTCTAGCACTTTGAGATTTTTATCTGTGAAAAGTGCTTTATAAATAAACTTTATAGAATCCAGGACTCACAGTGTAATACCTCTGAAGACCACTAAAATCTGCGTTAGAGATGATCTGCTGGGATCGATTTCATCTGCAGCACAGAGCGGCAGACACACATTCATGGCATTTTTTTCTACCTCTGCGTCATTCGATGGAGCAGCTGCAACATAAAAACACAAAAACAAAAAGGTTATGAAGCAATGAAAAATACATTTTCAAATTCAGATTTTTTTCATGAAACTAAAGGAACAAAAACCCGTTTTTACATTTCAGTATATTCTGCATTTATAGGATATTTGAACTATATCCATGTTTGTAGCTTGTTGTGCAGGTTGACTGTGCTGTACGTTCGGCTCCACCCAGCACCATCCACCGGATGAAGGGGGAGGATGTTAAGACGTACCTAACCCGCACTGGTGCAAACTAACCCAAAACTACTAATGTTCTAAAAAGAAACATTGCTATGCTAACCCTGCTGAAGAACTGTGGTAAAAACCAGCAACTAACTACAATAAACCACCGACTGACGGATAAAACTACTGAAAACCGACAGTAAACTTTCTAGAAACTACAAACCAGAATATTCTTGCAGATTATCACCACCAACACTCCAACTCTCCTGCGACATTTTGCCGCCATCATGTGTTTACATCGCCACTGTGCACCGTGCGTAGCGTAACGTGATGATGTCATCGACTCGTAATGATGTCACATGTTGAAAGGAGGGACTCTCCAGCTGTTATAGGTAAAGCTGCATTTATGCTGGATGCAGGACACCTGCGTCCGTCTCCTGCGTCGTTTGCGTACCTAGCTGCTATGTTTTCAGTGAGCTTGTGGATCTGTTGCTTGACGCAGCCAACGGAGGAAAACCACCGGAAACCACGAGGTCAGAGTTGAGCTGACATGAGGAACTAACCAGAGAAGAAGAACAGGAACAGGAAGAAGATGATGAGGACTGTAGAGATGGTGGGGGCTTTATCGCAACGCTTTACGGCCACCAACCGACGTCTGCAACTGAGCTCCGGACACGGGAGTGAACTCTGAACTCTGCACTGCCCCCTAGTGGAGGAACTGACTCAACAACGATGACAACATAAAACACATGGAAGTATGAGGATGGCGACGTATGAAATGTTTGAGACTCATTGCACTCTGGACCAGTTAGACCAGGTAGGAGGCTGGCATTGCTTACAGCGAGCAGACTCACCTGGTTACCTGTAGAGGACCCTGCAGCCTGCCATCACAGAGCTCCGTTCTGTGGGACGTATTCACGAGGACAGAGTTTGGTGAAAGGGCTCTTAGTTACTTGGCCTCTGCTTCTTGGAACGGTCTGCAAAAAGGCTAGAAGCCGACTCCGTTCAGACCCGGCAGATCCTTTAAAACCGGTCAGTTCTGGTCCAAAACAGATTCCAGAACAGCTTCGTGTGTTGCTAGTTGGAACTGTACTCGGTTTTTAAAGTTTTTTGGTTTATCTCCAAACTTAAAATGTCCTGTATTTTCTGAGACATCTGATTTTTTTTTTTGTTTTGTAAGTTCTGCTGGTTGCTGCTGTTCTTGGTCTGGACTCCCCTGCAGGAGGTGCAGATCTCAGCTGGACTTTCCCGGTTAAAGAAAATGGAAACGGGCGTCGCTTCTTACGTACGTAAGGGAGCATAGATGTCATTACCAGGGAACGTCCGGCGACCGCTCCGTTTTTAAAGGGTTAAAACCGATCAGAGCTCATCATGACAATCAGCTGCATAAGCGGCTTTCCACCACATTTGATCTTTGCAGCTCGCTGTCCTGTTTGTTTTTTTCATCCTTTATCCAGTTATTTACTAAATTACAAGGAATTTGATCAACTTGAGGTTTGTGAATACGCAACTATTAAAATGTCCATGTTCAATTAATAATAAACAGCTTTAATCTGCAAACCTACAGGGATTTCTTTTTTTCCTCAAATATGAGATATCTCAACATGTCTAAAATAAAATGTGTTGACCTGACAGACGTAATTTCTAGATGTGAGTTTTGGTAACAAAACTAAAAAAGCTGACAAAAATAAATAAAGTCATCCAGGGTTGACCTGCGGTTATTTGTAATAGTTACGTGTCTGTGTTGGAGGTTTATTTCTTTTTATTCCCGAGTAAAACAGAAAGCTTGATGCAACAGGAATGAAGAGGAGTAACAGGAGCATGTGGACGTTTAGGCCTCACATTCACATTGTCTCACTGGACTAAGACTAAATCAGCTTTAAAACATCAGGTTTGTCAGGGGGCTGATGTAAAAACTAACATCCACGCGTTAGTTAGAGGCTTCCTCTCCGTCCTGTTAGTCTACGGGTAGCAGCCGGACCGAGTCCCACGTGGCTCCACAGCATGAGGACGTTCCAGTCATTCACCAAAAATGTCTCATTTTAAGACAAACACACAACTTGTAAGAAATAATCGTCGAGTCTTTCTCAGTTAAAATGAAAACTTACTTTTGCTCTTTTAATGGACTCAGGAAATCCAATGATGTCACTTCCTGTTTACCTGTGGAAGGGCCCATGTTTTCCAGACTGGTGGGTAAACCACTAAAATATACTAAAATATTATTTCTTATGGAAAATATATACTCACAACATTAGGGCACAATAATAATTAAACTTATATGTTAAAAAAAACATATTATTATATTATATTTTCTGGTAAAGTTTAGCCAATGCTCTTGTTTTAGGGTTATAAGTTGTTTTTTTTTGTTTGTTTGTTTGTTTGTTTTTTTTGTTAATCTTTTTTCTTTTTTTATGGATCTGTATAAAAACTCATTTTATGTTTGAAAATCATAAGAAAAGTATAGCAGTGCAGTTAGTGTTGATCATGTAAACACAGAAAGAGTAAATGAAATTAAATTCCTCCGTATGTTCAGCTGGAAACCACATACTGGGAAAACACGATAAATCCTTAATCAGAAAGCACAGAATAGCAGCTATTACAGTCATTTGAGCATATCTGATGCAGAAAATATCCATCAGACTGATCAATAATACAGGATACAGAAACCATATGAAAACAACTTTTCTTAAAAGTACAGAGTTTTTTTTGATTTGGTTAATTTTAAAACAGCCTAAATAAAGAAACTAACTCTTAAATGAAAGAAAAACATAAACTAGTTTAAAAATGCAAATTTTATAATAAAAAATAAAAACCAGCAATTTATTAGGTTTAAACAATAAATATGTGGTTGTGGATAAACTGTTTATCATGCTTGTTTATTAGAAGAAGAAAGAGATTTTAAAATAAGGCAGGAAGTTTATATTTGTCTTTCTGATTTGACGTCTGTCTGCCCTGGTGGTGTTAAACTGTGTCTCTGTCGCCCTCTGCAGGCTGCAGAGCTCATTACTGCATCATTCAGGGTGAACTTGAGTCTGGAAACATGTTCAACCATCTGTGTTTAACTTTAAACAGAACACGTGACTCTCACAGTATCAGGTTCTGCTAGGTCTGTTTGGTTATGGCTGGTTATGGCTGATTATGGCTGGTTATGGCTGGTTATGGATAGTTATGGCTGATTATGGCTGGTTATGGCTGTAATGGCTGGTTATGGCTGATAATGGCTAGTTATGGCTGATTATGGCTAGTAATGGGTGGTTATGGCTGATTATGGCTAGTTATGGCTGATTATGGCTGTTATGGCTGGTTATGGCTGGTTATGGCTGTTATGGCTGGTTATGGCTGTTATGGCTGATTATGGCTGGTTATGGCTGTAATGGCTAGTTATGGCTGATTATGGCTAGTAATGGCTGGTTATGGCTGATTATGGCTAGTTATGGCTGATTATGGCTGTTATGGCTGGTTATGGCTGTTATGGCTGGTTATGGCTAGTTATAGCTAGTTATGGCTAATTATGGCTGATTATGGCTAGTAATGGCTAGTTATGGCTGGTTATGGATAGTTATGGCTGGTTATGGCTAATTATGGCTAGTTTTGGCTGATGTGGTGGTTATGGCTAGTTATGGCTAGTTATGGCTGTTATGGCTGGTTATGGCTAGTTATGGCTGTTATGGATGGTTATGGCTAGTTATGGATGGTTAAGGCTGATTATGGCTGTTATGGCTGGTTATGGCTAGTTATGGCTCTGATGGCTGGTTATAGCTAGTTATGGCTAGTTATGGCTGGTTCAGCACCCAACAGGATCTTCAGCACCAGACTATTTTCTGGTGCTGAAGATCCTGGTTCTGTTGGTCATTTCTCAGTTTTCTGACATGTTTTGCAGGTTTTATGTCACAGGTTTGGTCAGATTTTCAGATTTTGGTAGTTTTGTTTTATTTCTTGGTTCTGGAAAAAATTTTTAGGTTCTAAAGGACCAGAAGGTTTTATGTTCTACTGGTTGCAGTTAACATTTTAGTTAGGTGTGATAGGTTCACATTTTCTTTTTTGTTGAATAGAAAATGTTCTATTTGTGATAGCAAGTTCAATTTGTTTCTATCAGATTATATTTCATTGGGCTTTACCGGTTCTGTTGTTCCATTTTAACGTTAAAGATTCTTTTAGGTTTTAACTGGACCAGAATCTGTTCGGTTCTGTTGGATGACGACTAGTTTTAGAATTTTGTGGGCAAGGCACAGCAGGTTTATTTTAATATCACATTACATGTACGAGACAAGACTTATATAAAACATATATATATATATATATATATATATATATTTTACATATATATATATATATATATATATAAAAATAATATTAAAAGCGTTATAACCAGGTGCAGAAGAATCTTTATTATTTTCTATAGAACTTAGTCCAAACAGGGTCGCAGGGAAGTCTATCCCAGCAAGTAGCAGGTGAGAGTCAGGATTCATCTGGACAGGTCACCAGTCCATCGCAGGGCCAGCACAGAGAGACAACCACCATGGAGAATTTAGAGTGACCGTTAACCTACCATGGAAGCTGGAGTACCTGGAGAGAACCTACAGAGAAAGGCCACTGTTTGATTCCCTCCACAGCAGAGGATCGAACCAGCAACCTTTTTGCTGTGAGGCCACCGTTCTGACCACCACAGCACCGCGCAGCATAGAAGAAACATTAAAATGAACTTTAAAGCAACGTTTTAGAAAAATTAAAGAACTTAAATAGAAACAGTGCAAATAAAACAGAAATCAGAGTTCCAGTTTGAGGAATTTAGCGTTGTTTTGATCAAATATTAAAGTTCTTCACGCTGATTTGAAGCAGGCCTGCAGGTTTCTGGGAGTTTATTCTAGAAACTGAACTTCCTCTCCCTGTTCAGTTCTGGACTCGACAGCGTTCCAGCAGTCTAGTCTGTTAAAGAGAAATCAGTCATCAGTCCCTTGATCCTCCAGATGTTCTTCAGGTGATAACAGGCCTGGTTCAGGTCTGAGGCCAGGACTACGCCCAGATTTCTGGCTTGGTGGGTGGTTTATAACTGAGCTGTTAGAAACTGACTTTAAATTTAAAAAAATATTATTTTACTTGATCAGTCCATCTGATCAGAGTCTGGATCTGACTGTAGTCTCCTGGTGAGATGGTAATGTAGATGTGTGTATCATCAGCATAACTGTGGTAACCTGTTTAGTTATTTCCATAATGTGAGCGAGTGGCAGCATGTAGATTTTGAACAGCAGTGGCTTCAGGATGGAGCCTTGGGGAACTCCACAGGTTATTTTGGTTCGATCAGATTTATAGTTACCTATAGACACAAAGTAGTCCCTGTCTGGTTTCAGGTTTTATCGTGTTAGACTCTGATCTGTTATCGGGTTCTGTTTGCATCAATCAGGTATGTTTTATTGAGTTCTACAGGTTCTGTTGTGTTGGTTTCTGTAATGGTCTGTTGCATCGGTATCTTAGGGGATGTGCAGTGCCGGGTTTTGTTAAGTTCTGTAGATTTATTTTGGATTCTGTCTGGTTGGATTTTATAATCACTTGTAGATTCTGTCCGAAGTTCTTTTGCGCTTTGTGCATTTTTACTGCATTCATGTTCTCACAGCTCAGCCTGGTACTGTTATCGTTATGAATGTTAATTCAGGTTCTTGTAAGTTTTTTGGGGGAAGTTCTGGTACGTTTTATTGTATTTGAAAGTTTTCCATGTTTTGTTTTGGTTTAGTGGAGTGTTGGTTCTGTTAATTCCTCTCAGATTTAATCGAGAAGTTGTATTGAATGAACTGGCTTCTAACAGGTTTACTGGTACCGTGTCAGGTTCTAAGTCGGGTTATTGAAATTCTTTGAGGTTCTGTCCAGACCAGGGACTGTTGTGGAGCTCTAGGATGCTACATGAGGTTCTGTCAGGGTCAGTTGGGTTCTGTTTCTTCTCGTCAGTTTTAACAGATTCTACAAACAAAATGCTTCAGTCATGTTTAAATGTCAGGTTCTGTATCAGATGGGTTCTAACAGGTTCTACCTGACGTCCCAGATGTGATCGTGCTTTTTATGCTTCCCGGGCTCTAAACCCAACCCGACATTTTATTAGGCGAAATTAGAATCCAGTGATATGTGGTTCTGCTTTTGTGGGTTCTGTTCTGATTCTGTGATCAGGTTCTTCTCAGTACGCTTAATTATGTTTTTATTTTACCTGATTCATTTAATCATTTTCCACCAAGTGGACTTCAGGGTCTGAATCTAATGGGGAAGTTCTCGTTTTAGGTTTTTGCAAGTTCCCCATATGTGATACTGTGTTCTCATGCTGGAGTTCTGATAGTTCTTGTAAGGACAGCCCAGGTTCTGTCAGGTTCTCAGCTTCTGACATTTGCTGTGCTCTGCAGGGTACTCCAGGTCCCCTGGGTCCACAAGGCCCTCTGGGGCCGCCAGGCTTCCCAGGTCCTGTGGGACCTCCAGGACAGAAAGGGCAGAGAGGGGACGAGGGCCCAGCAGGAACTCCTGGACTTTTAGGAAGTGTTGTGAGTAAAAATAGTTCTGTTGTAAAACAAGATGGCTGACTCTGTTTGCTGACCAATCACCGCTCTGAGAGTTGTCACATGGTGTCGAATCACACTCATATTTAGTTTTTATTTTGTGGAGGCTTACTGGGGAACTTTTTAACATTCTGTTTGTGGTTTCAGGGATCGATTGGTGTTCCTGGTTTTCCGGGTTTAGATGGAGTCCCGGTAAGAAGCCCCTCCCCGTCTGTGTCCATATCGACTCTTCTGATTGGTCCATCAGAGAAGCATCGACTTGATTGTCAACATATGTTTGTGTTTCCTTGTTCAGGGTCACCCGGGACCTGCTGGTGGTCCTGGTCTTCCAGGTCTGGATGGATGTAATGGAACCCGAGGACACCCGGGAAATCCCGGGCTTCAAGGAGAGCAAGGACCCAAAGGAGAACCGGTAAAAACCTTATTAACAAAAGCTGTACACACATTTGTATGTCTTATACACAGTGAATGGGATTATAGATGGTCTTGTATCATGTCGTTACCATGGTAACTCCATAGGGAGTCCGAGGACCGAAGGGTTATCCAGGAGATCCTGCGGTCTTTTTCATACAGTACCCTGGAGCACCAGTAAGTACAGCTCTGCAGCGGGTAAGGATCAGCTTGCTGGTCTGTGAGAATGGACTGATCTCAGTGTTTGCATCTTACAGGGGGATGCCGGGCCCAGTGGACTTCCAGGTCTGCAGGTGAGCAGGAAGACTAACAGAGAGACACGATCCACATTCGTATCCTGGGCCCAACAATTTGGCCCTACCATCCTTTTCTCAGCCTTACATGTCTGAGGGGATTCAGGAAAATGTCATTTTTCCACCCAAACAGCCCCCAGGTCCCAGTTGAAGGACTAGATGACGACTCCCCTTTATTTCAAGATGAAAATGGGCATCAGACCCAGAAACCAGAGGGTTTGGGTCAAGTCACAGAACCAAGGGGCAGAATGGGATTGGACCTGAGGAGCAGCATATGAACCAATAATCTCCTTGAGCTGATTACTTTAGAGGTTGTTCTTCAGATTTCTGTTTCTCTGTTTGCAGGGTGCACAGGGACCTCCAGGTACAAATGGAGCTCTTGGTCCTCAAGGAGCAGATGGAATAAACGTGAGTCATGATAAAGAAGAAACACAGTTTTTGCTTTTGAGTCCTGGAAATAGTTGGTCCCACATAAACTCTAACGAAGGTTTGAGGTGTTTATCTGATTCAAAGGTCTATTGCTAGCATCCTGGTAGCAGACACCATCACATCTTCTTTCTATGCAAACTGAATGTTTTTTCCGTCTCTCTGCAGGGCCTTCCTGGTCGACCTGGTTTAAGAGGCCCACCAGTAAGTGGAATATACCGTGTAGTGGCACCATTAACCAACTTTGCTGTTTTTATCTCAAATCATCTGCATTCAAACAACAGAATTTATTCAGTTTTATTTGACAGAGGACCCTAAATATAGCAGCGCTGCTTCTGAACGAGCAGCTCATCAGTTATTGATTATGGATCAGTGTTGGAGTGAAATCTCACAGGTCCTGATGTTTCTCTGTTTCAGGGAGAAAAAGGACGATCTCTCCCAGGCCAGAAAGGAGATGAGGTACGAATACCCAGTTCTGTCTGACGGACGCAGTTTCTCTTTTGGCCACACCCCCTCTGTTTAGGATGGTGGTTTGAAGGGGGGTGGGGCCAGGGCAGTTTAAATCACTTCTACTACTTCTAATAGGTTGTGTTTCAGAGAACATTCTGCAGCATTCAGGTTTGAGTTAACACAACGCCAAGGAGGAAAGACATCAGAAATTATCTCAGAGAAGCAAATGATGCTGCCCCTCAATCTGGTAGGGGTTGTAAGGACATTTCCAAAGTATCTGGAGTCCAATCCAATCCAACTTTATTTACAAAGCACTTTTAACAACCACAAAGACCAACGTTCTGCACAGAGAATTAAAAGCACAGTTAATGAAATTAAAGAATTAAGAAACAACAGCATCAAATAACTAAAACATTTAACATATGAAAACAAAATGTCAACATCTCATGAGTGTGAAAAATTCAGAGGGATCAGGTGGGTTTTAAGCTGCTGCTGACCAACTGATCCTAGAGAGTGTGGAGGTGTGCAGAGTTGCAAGAGCCTGGAGGGATTTAAAAACGAATAAAATTATCTTAAACTGGATTCTAAAACAAACTGGCAGCCAGTGGAGCGACGCTAAAACTGGACAAGTTCATATATTCTGCTAACAGCCTCTGACACCCTGCTCACGCTCGCCAGCAGGCTGCAGACTCGCCACCCTCTTCCTCATCTCTGAGGACTTCAGTCACGCCTCCCAATCATCTGTCACACAGAACGTCACCTGTCCCACCAGAGGATGAAATACTGGACTTGTTTTAAGCCAGCAACAAGGAGGCATATTCTGAGGGGGAGGAGGTCTCAGTGTGGTCCAGTCAGAGTCCAGACCTCATCCTGACTGCAGGAACCAGACCAGCTGGAGGGGGAGGAGGTCTCAGTGTGGTCCAGTCAGAGTCCAGACCTCACCCTGACTGCAGGAACCAGACCGGCTGGAGGGGGAGGAGGTCTCAGTGTGGTCCAGTCAGAGTCCAGACCTCACCCTGACTGCAGGAACCAGACCGGCTGGAGGGGGAGGAGGTCTCAGTGTGGTCCAGTCAGAGTCCAGACCTCATCCTGACTGCAGGAACCAGACCGGCTGGAGGGGGAGGAGGTCTCAGTGTGGTCCAGTCAGAGTCCAGACCTCATCCTGACTGCAAGAACCAGATCGGCTGGAGGGGGAGGAGGTCTCAGTGTGGTCCTGTCTAGTCCAGACCTCATCCTGACTGCAGAAACCAGACCGGCTGGAGGGGGAGGAGGTCTCAGTGCAGTCCAGTCAGAGTCCAGACCTAAGCCTGGATGAAATGCTGAGCAGAAACTCTGGTTAGATCTGAAACGCTACTGTTGTCTGTGATCCACAGGGAGATCAGGGCCTCCAAGGACCTCCGGGGCCCTTTGAGTATGTCGACCCTCCAGAGGACCTCTACATCAAAGGAGAAAAGGTAGGCGAGGTCCATTCTATTATGGTTCTACTGAAACGTTCCTCTTATTCTCTTAGTTTTGGCTGTTATCTGAGCATCTTGATATAGGGTTCTGTTGTGGGCTTAGTTGGTTCCTTATGCTGGGTTCTGTTGGTTCTGTTGGTACCACCACTTCTATTTAATGCTACAGTATTTGATGCTTTGAATTTTATTTTTCTGGTTCTAATACTGTAACTTGGTTCATTGGATCTGAATGTTGGATTGTTCTGGCTCTAAAATAATTAAATCTATTTTTTCTAATGTTAGGTTCCAGTTTGGTTGTTTAATGTTAAAAGTGTCTTGCAGGTCTAGCATTAGGTTTTAATGTTGGGTTCTAATGTGGAGATCAGATATGTTAGATTCCAATGTAGTGTTCCTATTTTGTGTATAATACTGAGCTTATTGCAAAGTTTTGATAATTCTTCTGTTCCCAGCACTGAGCTGGTTGTTTTTTCTGAGGTTCTGAGATTTGTTTTATGTTGGATTTGAATGTGCAGTGTGATGGTTTGTTCCACAATCGAGTTCTTCTGGTTTGATTCATATGGAAGTCCATTCCTGCCACTTGTAAATGAAAAATGTTTCCAAAGTATAATTATAAAATTTAAAGTCATAATTATAAGATCTCCACATCCAGAGGAGCCAGATGAGGTGGCTCGGGCATCTGGTCAGGATGCCTCCTGGACGCCTTCCTGGTGAGGTGTTCCGCACGTCCCACCGGGAGGAGACTCCGGGGCAGACCCAGGACAAGCTGGATGGACTACATCTCTCGGCTGGCCTGGGAACGCCTCGGGATCCCTCCGGATGAGCTGGTGAATGTGGCCAGGGAGAGGGAAGTCTGGGCTTCCCTGCTTAGGCAGCTGCCCCTGCAACCCGACTCCGGATAAGTGGCAGAAAGTGGATGGATGGATGGATGTATGGATGGATGGATGGATGGATGGATGGATGATGGATGGATGAATGATTGATGAGAAGTATGAGATAGAAGTATTTATGACTTTATTTTAAAATGATGAGTATTTATGTCATCATAATGACGTTTATTTCATCGCCATGACTTCAAATGATGAGACATGTTAATATTTTTCATTTAAAAGTGGCAGAATGTTGGGTTCCCGTGGTTATATGACTGCGTTCTGATGTTGGGTTCCTGTGGTTCTAAGACTGGGTTCTGATGTTGGATTTCTGTGGTTATATGACTGCGTTCTGATGTTGGGTTCCTGTGGTTCTAAGACTAGGTTCTGATGTTGGATTCCTGTGGTGCTAAGACTGGGTTCTGATGTTGGGTTCCTGTGGTTCTAAGACTAGGTTCTGATGTTGGATTCCTGTGGTTCTAAGACTGGGTTCTGATGTTGGGTTCCTGTGGTTCTAAGACTGGGTTCTGATGTTGGGTTCCTGTGGTTCTAAGACTAGGTTCTGATGTTGGATTCCTGTGGTTCTAAGACTGGGTTCTGATGTTGGGTTCCTGTGGTTCTAAGACTAGGTTCTGATGTTGGATTCCTGTGGTGCTAAGACTGGGTTCTGATGTTGGATTCCTGTGGTTCTAAGACTGGGTTCTGATGTTGGGTTCCTGTGGTTCTAAGACTAGGTTCTGATGTTGGATTCCTGTGGTTCTAAGACTGGGTTCTGATGTTGGGTTCCTGTGGTTATACGACTGCGTTCTGATGCTAGGTTCCTGTGGTTCTAAGACTAGGTTCTGATGTTGGCCTCCTGTGGTTCCAAGGCTGGTTTTGTTGCTACATTCCTGTGGGGGTCTACGACTGCGTTCTGATGCTAGGTTCCTGTGGTTCTAAGGCTGGGTTCTGATGTGAGATTCTATTGGTTTTTCAGGGTTTACCAGGCATTAAAGGGGCCTGTGGCTTTCAGGGACTGCTGGTAAGTTCAGATTTCTGATGAAACCTGTGAGCATCAGGTTCTTCGCTGTCATCTTATGCGACCAGACGGTTATTGATCTTGTATTGATGAGGAAGAGTTTATGTGGTTCTAGGGCCTCGATGCTCTTCCTGGGATCAAAGGAGAGAAGGGGATTGTGGGTTTTCCTGGACACAGGGTAAGAATTCCTCATTCCTCAGTTCAGAAGCTGATCATTAACATTCAGGTATAAATGGAGCTTCAGTCTTGCTGTGTTTTGGTTTCAGGGTGAATCTGGTGTCCCTGGTCCACCTGGAAAGAAAGGTGACAAAGTGAGTGAAATCACAACTTCCTGTTTGTGGGAGTCGTTCTTATTTGGAGGTTCTGGTTTGGGCCCTTCTCCTAACTGGTGTTTTTGGGATTTCAGGGGATACAAGGAAGCCCGGGCCTCCCAGGTCTGATAGGACGTGAAGGTTTTCAGGTCAGTCTGAGTTCTCTGACCTTGACAGTGGGTTCATGATCAAAAGAGTTTATCATGGACACAACTGGCAACCGTGACCCAGATTCTGAAGGTTTTCAGTAATTTGTTTGGTGAGACATGATATTCTCTGTTCCCAGGGCATGATGGGAGATCAGGGCCCCAAAGGCCTCCCTCGGAGCTCTGAAATTGTTTACACAGGTACAGATTAAACCACTGATCAATCAGCTGATTGATGATCCAGTGATGTCACTATTATTTTGGTGATCTGGTATGATGTCATCACTGTTTCTGCTGTTTCAGGTGAGGTCGGAGACCCTGGGTTCCCTGGAGAAAGAGGCTCTCCGGGAATCTCCGGGTTGATGGGAATGCGTGGCCCACAAGGATTCCCAGGCCGATCAATACCAGGTGAGTGCCTACAGCCCATAAGAAAGGCAACATTTAATGTGGCAACTAGTTTATGTGGTATGAGGATGTCGAGTCAGATTTAACATGGTAAGACAATGATGTGTCAGATTTCAGGCAGTATTTAAAAAGTGAGTTTTTACTCATGTTTAAGGTGGTATAGAGATGATTTAAAGTTGTATTAACTGAGATTCAAGGTTGCTTGTTGTTTTCTCCAGGACCAGCAGGTGCCGTTGGTCAGACTGGATCTCCAGGTGTCAAAGGCGATAAAGGCGATCCAGGTCAGATGTTCACAGAGGAACTGACACCTGGAGAACCTGGAAAACCAGGACCCCCTGGAGTCAGAGGGCCAAAGGGAGAGCCAGGTTTTCCAGGTACCAAATTACAGTGTTTCTGTACCCGAAGTGTCTCATCTTTGATTCGGACACACCTGCTGACATCTACTTTTCCTTTGAAGGAACTTATTGTGGTCCTGGGGACCCAGGACTCCCGGGAAACTCAGGAGAACAGGGGCCCCCAGGGGCAACAGGCTACAGAGGGATCAAAGGTCAATGTTTAGTTCTTTTAGATTCAAATTTTTTTTAAAAGTGATGTTTGAAATGCTTTTAACACTGTAAGCGCCAAAGTCGCAGAATCGCAACAAGCACCAGGCCTTGACTCCAGGAAAAACTTAAACCTGTTACCACTTTCCACCACTAGATGGCAGACATGTGAACCGGCCATCAACAACTGGCTGAAGTCGTTGGCAGTCAGTGTTTTACTTGTGTGTGTACAGACTAAAGAACCCAACTGTCAATAAAACAAAGTGACGCAAACTTCTGAAAATATTTTAATGGAGGACACCTTGTTAGGAATGATTTGAATTTTTTAACTGGGAAATTATGTTTGTGTACTTCAAAGAAGTCAGTTTTCCTTCTTTTTGCTTCACCTCAACCGTAAGCATTTATACAAATCTTTGTACCATGCATTGCGTCTGTGTGGAAAAGAGTATGAAAAGATTAAATGCAGTCTTTTCTAGTGTAAGTCGATAAAAATGAGTCTTACTGACTTGTACAACATCGCTGTGGTGTCATTTATTGATATTACACTTTCCCATATAAGGAAGTAACAGAAGAATCTGAAACGTAAAAAGTGTAGTTTGAGAAACAGGAAAATCCTTGATGTTTTTATCCCTTATGCTAGAAACAAACCCAGTGGCTCCAACACATTTCCCTGAAGAACACCTTGTTAGCTTCTTCTTGCTAACATCCCACTTTAACCCATGTGTTTCAGGGAACAGTGGCAACTGTTCTTGTGGCCCTCCACTTGAACTGAGAGGCCTTCCTGGTTCTGTGGGTGACAGGGGGGCTCGGGGGTTCCCAGGAGACCCAGGGGCCCCAGGCCAGAGAGGAGAGAGAGGTTTACCTGGAGACAGAGGAGAGAGTGGTGAAACGGTGAGTCTACTGCAGGGGTCAGCCACCTTTGGCACTCATGCCACAGGTGGCATCCTGGGGCATAAACAGTGGCACGCTGGCACCTCTCAGCATTACGATGACCGTTGTTTTACATGTAGCCAGAAGCAAGCTATTGCATCGTGCGCTGTATTGCAAAGCATGGGAAGACGTTTTTATTAAGGAGGCTTTTCTCAGATGCTCTTTTTGAAAACTTTAATCATCTAATAAAGAAACGATCGAGTCATGAATAAAGAACATTCCTACATCAGCTAAAAAAAAAAAAATAAAACATAAAATAAAATTTAAAAAAATAAAAAATGCGATGTTAAGCACTGCATTTGATGAAAGCGTTGACGTGAATGACATCCCGCATTTGGCAGTCATGGCACGGTGCTGTGATTCCGTTGTCAGAGAGCAGCTTTGCTGCTTGAAGCCAATGCCTGACACAATAAAAGGTGAAGACTTAGCCAAGGCATTAAGTGAACATTGTGAGGAAGGAGGGATTAACCTTGAGAAAATGTTTGCAGTGACCACAGACGGCGCTCCCACCATGAGTGGGAGACAAAAGGGAGCTGTCAAACTGATTGAAGAAAAGTCGGCCACCCATCATGACACTCCTCTGCCTAATCCACAAAGAAAATCTGTGCACAAAAATGTCTAATTCGGATTTCAGCGAAGTCGTGGCTACGGTGGCAAAGATTATTAAGTTCTTAGTGAAGCGATCGGGACTGATGCACCAGCAGTTTCAGTCCTTGCTGGAGAAGCTGGACAGCGCTGATCTCTACTCAGCAGTGAGATGGCTGAGCTGCAGAAACCTTCTGGAGCGATGTGCTATCAGGGCCTTTCTGGTTGAAACGGGCCAAAAGTATCTAGAACATTACGAGACACCTAAATGGGCTCAATCTCAGACCCCAAGGTGCAGGACAAACTGTTTTGGAGATGTTTGAGACATGGACGGCTTTTGTCGGTCAGCTGGTAGTATTGTCAGGTGACATTTGACCTCCACTTTCCGCTACCTCTGACACCTGAGAGAGTTGTCTGCAGCATCAGCACCACTGAAATAATCATGTACATGAGTGAGCTGGAGGCCGAGTTCACAACACAGTTTGTGGATTTTAAAAGGTGGACCAATGTTCTCTGTCTTGGTCAAGCCCGACAGCTTTGATGGACGTGATTTGGATACTATTCTGATCTGGATGGATGGAGGACATAGAAATGCAGCTGATTGAGCTGAAGAGTTCAACACTGTGGATGAGGAAGTTTGGAAAGCTCAGAAAACAATTAGACGCCACACCAGTGCAAAATGTTGGAGCCCACATCCTCACCTGCTGGACACCTGCAACTGAGAAATTCAGACATGAAACTACCTTTTTTTTCCTCGCTGCAAACCACGTGACTACCAGCCGTCACCACGGCAACCACAACGCCCGCGTCAAGATGTCATTCCACATCCAATCCAAAGTGGTGTGTAAATATTTTTATTTTTATTCCTTATGTTGTGTTTTATTCTTTGTTTCATATCTATTCAATAAAAATGGTTCTTTGCCTCCTTGCGCCATATTGAGCTTCTGCCCACAATGCATTGTGGTCAATATTGAGCCATGTAGTGACCATTGATGTGCACTACTTTTCAAGATGCATTGTGGGTAATTTTAAATGCCTTACTTTTTTCTCTCTGACATTCGGACATCCCTACAAAATGGCGTGGCCCCTATATAGGGCACTATGTAGGGAGTAGGGAGCACATTCGGACACAACCTCTCTTTTTGACGATCACGAACGACGTGCAGATCACATGATCAGTGACGACAGCTGAGTGCGATCTATAGCATGGCTACTGTTGGTGCTGCTTTATATATATAGGACAGTTGCACTATGGTCTCAGTTTTGGCCACTTCCCAGTGAAAGCAGTTTTTCAGTTAAAAACAGAAAAATATATTTAAAATTCTGGCTGGATCTGCGCTATATGGATGGAATAAACTTCCAGGATGGTTGGAAATGTTTTTGTATTTTGTTACAAACAAAATAAAAGTTCAAACTCTACAGGTTACAAGGTCAGACTCGTTGAATCAGGACTGCGTGTGTTGTGTGTTTGCAGGGCCTGGTTGGATTTCAGGGTGTCAGAGGCTTCAAAGGTCGGAAAGGAGACTTTACCATAGTGGATTTTAAAGGTGAGTTTATCACCTGTCAGAGGAACCTTCTCTTTTTCCAGATTTTACAAACCTCAGCATGTCCTGGTCCTCCCTTCCTCTGAGATTTCATCGATAAAATCTCATTCATCCACCTTTTATTTGTCTTTGGGATTCATTTGGGATTTTATTTTGAGATTCATTTCAGATGATACGTCACCACCACAGTAAAGACAAAGTTGACAACCTCAGTCCCAAAAAGGACACTGTGTAAAGGCAATGCTTTACATGAGCAACACGGCTGTAAAAAGTAGTTCCAGGGTGATGTTCAGCATGGTGTAAAAAGTAGTTCCAGGGTGATGTTCAGCATGGTGTAAAAAGTAGTTCCAGGGTGATGTTCAGCAGGGTGTAAAAAGTAGTTCCAGGGTGATGTTCAGCACGGTGTAAAAAGTAGTTCCAGGGTGATGTTCATCACGGTGTAAAAAGTAGTTCCAGGTGATGTTCAGCATGGTGTAAAAAGTAGTTCCAGGGTGATGTTCAGCACGGTGTAAAAAGTAGTTCCAGGTGATGTTCAGCATGGTGTAAAAAGTAGTTCCAAGTGATGTTCAGCAGGGTGTAAAAAGTAGTTCCAGGGTGATGTTCAGCATGGTGTAAAAAGTAGTTCCAGGGTGATGTTCAGCAAGGTGTAAAAAGTAGTTCCAGGGTGATGTTCAGCATGGTGTAAAAAGTAGTTCCAGGGTGATGTTCAGCAGGGTGTAAAAAGTAGTTCCAGGGTGATGTTCAGCTCGGTGTAAAAAGTAGTTCCAGGGTGATGTTCATCACGGTGTAAAAAGTAGTTCCAGGTGATGTTCAGCATGGTGTAAAAAGTCGTTCCAAGTGATGTTCAGCAGGGTGTAAAAAGTAGTTCCAGGGTGATGTTCAGCATGGTGTAAAAAGTAGTTCCAGGGTGATGTTCAGCAAGGTGTAAAAAGTAGTTCCAGGGTGATGCTCAGCATGGTGTAAAAAGTAGTTCCAGGGTGGTGTTCAGCATGGTGTAAAAAGTTGTTCCAGGGTGATGTTCAGCATGGTGTAAAGTAGTTCCAGGGTGATGTTCAGCATGGTGTAAAAAGTAGTTCCAGGGTGATGTTCAGCATGGTGTAAAAAGTAGTTCCAGGGTGGTGTTCAGCATGGTGTAAAAAGTAGTTCCAGGGTGGTGTTCAGCATGGTGTAAAAAGTAGTTCCAGGGTGATGTTCAGCATGGTGTAAAAAGTAGTTCCAGGGTGGTGTTCAGCATGGTGTAAAAAGTAGTTCCAGGGTGATGCTCAGCACGATGTAAAGTAGTTCCAGGGTGATGTTCAACATGGTGTAAAAAGTAGTTCCAGGGTGATGCTCAGCATGGTGTAAAAAGTAGTTCCAGGGTGGTGTTCAGCATAGTGTAAAAAGTAGTTCCAGGGTGATGCTCAGCATGGTGTAAAAAGTAGTTCCAGGGTGATGTTCAGCATGGTGTAAAAAGTAGTTCCAGGGTGGTGTTCAGCATGGTGTAAAAAGTAGTTCCAGGGTGATGTTCAGCACGATGTAAAAAGTAGTTCCAGGGTGGTGTTCAGCATGGTGTAAAAAGTAGTTCCAGGGTGATGTTCAGCATGGTGTAAAAAGTAGTTCCAAGGTGATGTTCAGCACGGTGTAAAAAGTTGTTCCAGGGTGGTGTTCAGCATGGTGTAAAAAGTAGTTCCAGGGTGATGTTCAGCATGGTGTAAAAAGTAGTTCCAGGGTGGTGTTCAGCATGGTGTAAAAAGTAGTTCCAGGGTGGTGTTCAGCATGGTGTAAAAAGTTGTTCCAGGGTGATGTTCAGCATGGTGTAAAAAGTTGTTCCAGGGTGGTGTTCAGCATGGTGTAAAAAGTAGTTCCAGGGTGATGTTCAGCATGGTGTAAAAAGTAGTTCCAGGGTGGTGTTCAGCATGGTGTAAAAAGTTGTTCCAGGGTGATGTTCAGCATGGTGTAAAAAGTAGTTCCAGGGTGATGTTCAGCATGGTGTAAAAAGTAGTTCCAGGGTGATGTTCAGCATGGTGTAAAAAGTTGTTCCAGGGTGGTGTTCAGCATGGTGTAAAAAGTAGTTCCAGGGTGATGTTCAGCATGGTGTAAAAAGTAGTTCCAGGGTGGTGTTCAGCATGGTGTAAAAAGTAGTTCCAGGGTGATGTTCAGCATGGTGTAAAAAGTAGTTCCAGGGTGGTGTTCAGCATGGTGTAAAAAGTAGTTCCAGGGTGGTGTTCAGCATGGTGTAAAAAGTAGTTCCAGGGTGGTGTTCAGCAAGGTGTAAAAAGTAGTTCCAGGGTGATGTTCAGCATGGTTTAAAAAGTAGTTCCAGGGTGGTGTTCAGGATGGTGTAAAAAGTAGTTCCAGGGTGGTGTTCAGCATGGTGTAAAAAGTAGTTCCAGGGTGATGTTCAGCATGGTTTAAAAAGTAGTTCCAGGGTGGTGTTCAGCATGGTGTAAAAAGTAGTTCCAGGGTGATGTTCAGCATGGTGTAAAAAGTAGTTCCAGGGTGGTGTTCAGCATGGTGTAGCATCTCTTCTTCTAACATGTCTGGAAACATCTGGGAAGTGAGGAGACCAGTTGCTGGAGTTTTAGGAGAGGAATGTTGTCCCATTCTGGTCTGATACAGGATTCTAGGTGCTCTACAGTCCTGGACCTTGGTTGCTGGATTTCTGCTTCCATGATGCTCCAGATGTTGTGTACTGGTGAAAGGTCTGGACTGCAGGCAGGCCAGTTCAGCAGCCGGACTATTCTCCTGTGAAGCCATGCTGCTGTGATGGATGCAGGATGTGGTTCAGCATCGTCTTGCTGAAATCTGCAAGGTCTTCCCTGAAAGAGACGTTGTCTGGATGGGAGCAGATGTTGCTCTAAAACCTCCATGTACTTTTCAGCATTGATGGAGCTTCACAGATGTGGAAGCTGCCCACGCCATAGGCACTAATGCAGCCCCATCCCATCAGAGATGCAGCTTTTCACCTGTCCACTGATAACAAGCTGGATGCTCCCTCTCCTCTTTAGTCTGCAGGACACGCCGTCCATGCTTTCCACAAACTAGTTCACATCTTCATCCAGGTTTCCACTTTGCCTCAGACCATTTTAAATGAGCTTTGGTCCAGAGAAGACGGCGCTGGTTCAGCCTTGTCCCATGCATACAGAGATTCCTCCTGATTCTCTCAATCTTCTGATGATATTCTACACTGTAGATGGAGGATCTTCAAAGTCTGAGGAACATTTTTCAGAAATTGTTCCACAGTTTTAGATCCAGTTTGTCTCAGATTGGTGAAGCTCTGTCTATCTTTCCATCTGAGAGACTCTGCCTCTCTGAAATGCTCCTTTTATACCAGTCATGTTACTGACCTGTTGCCAGGTAACCTGGTTAGTTGTCCAATGCTCCTCCAGGTGTTTCTGGTTTGTACCAGGTACTTTTCCAGCCTTTTGTTGCTCCTGTTCCAACTTTTTCCAGACGTGTTGCTGCATCAGATTCACTATCAGCTCATATTTTCATCACATGGTGAAACGTTAAAATGGATATTTTCTTCCTGCCCACATAAAGCTACCAACTACATTCCATGTCATACAGAAACACCTGCAGCTCTCACAGAATCATCTCATAAACTTCGATCAGTCATGTGGGTCTTACGATGATTCTGATTCCGACTTCTATTTCCAGGTGAGAAGGGAAACAGGGGCCAGCCGGGTCCTGAAGGCAGACAAGGATTCTCGGGGAGAAATGGATTTGCTGGGGCTCCAGGGGCCCCTGGAAACCCTGGTCCACAGGTCAGTTACACCCTTACACCTGAATGACAGGAGACGGGTGGAGAAGGAGTCAAGTTACAGAACTAGAGTCAGTCCTGAGAGTCCCTGATGACGTTGGTCCACCTCCATCCACCATTACAACCACCTCCTCCTATTTTCTTCATTTTCCTTCCTGATATTCCTCCATTTCTCCTGCCTCTCTGCCCCATCTTCCATCATCCATGCCCCAGTCCCTTCAGTCCTTATCCTTAATTCTGTCAGTTCTTATCCGCAGGGTTCGAATTACAGGGGAGCTAAGGGAAGCTTGGCTCCCCTGAAAGGCAGAGGAGCTAAAAATAGAGGAGCACGCTTATCTGTGGCGGTAAAGAAGGATTTGCTGGAAAGACAAAAAGCTCAGTTTTGGACAGATTTCCTCAGTTTTGGACAGAGTTGCGTGTTTATTCATTCATTTAACTAATTAAATCTTCCAAACGATGCAGGTGATCCGTTGTTTCCTTCAGCACCATGGACAGCAGCGTTGTTTGTTTGTTGTGTGTGGTGAGCCTTCACACAACAACCAGCTGATGTGCTTCCTTTTATGATTGTTAAAAGAACTTTCTGTCCCAGTTTCTCCTTAAACAAGCTGCATACAGTTGTAGCACAGCTTTTTTTTTTTTGCTAGTATTGTTAGCATGCTAAATTTTTGACCACGCTACGGGTCCTTATCCCAGATCCCGTTAGTCCTTATACCAGATCCCGCCCATTTTCATTGTTCTATTTTGAACTCCAACTTACTCGTGCCATCCTCCTCCACCTGTCTGGTCTGACCATTCCAGGAACTTCCCGTCAGACGTTGTAATTATGATGAATTTTCCAGCCTGCGCTGTTCTCTCAACTCTCAACCTGTTTCTTTTCAGGGGGAAAGTTTGCCGAGCCTTCCTGGAGACAGGGGCTTCCCAGGACTTTCCGGACCAAAGGGCTTTTTGGGACCTTCGGGTGCTCTAGGACCAGGTGTGATTGGAGCTGTGGGACAGCGTGGGGTCCCTGGAGAGCCAGGAGTACCAGGATTTCCTGGCTTTCCGGGGATGAGGGGACTTAAAGGTACCAATTAGTCTTATTTAGACTTTGTGCTTGATGGAAGGTTTTCTCAGGGGTCATAAAATCTGATCTGAGAGAAACTCTTCTTCTTCTCTTGTTTCCTGTTTGACTCCTCCCCCTTCTGCAGGCGACACTCTTCCCTGTGTTCCTCAAAATCTCGGTTCTCCCGGGGAGAAGGGAGATCCTGGGAGTCAAGGTAAGCCCCATCTGTTTGTTCACCTGGCTGTCTGACCTCTGTTCACCTCTACTTACCTGTCTGCTTCTTCAGGTTTTCAAGGTGGCCCAGGTCCTCCAGGCTATCGAGGCAGCACGGGGTTGGAGGGGGCTAAAGGAGACAAAGGACAGTATGGATTACCAGGAATACCTGGGAGACAAGGTACCTGAGCACACCTGAACAAATCTTTTCCTGAAGCCTCTCCAAAGGTTTAAGAGAACACAGAACACACAAACCCAACAGTTACAGCGTCAGAATGTTTTAACAGTGTAAAGAAAAACTGATTTTAAATGATTCCCAAACCTCATCAGGTCATATTTTATTCCCAGTAGAAGACTGGTATAAAAGGAGCATTTCAGAGAGGCAGAGTCCCTCAGATGGAAAGATGGACAGAGCTTCACCAATCTGAGACAAACTGGATCTAAAACTGTGGAACAATTTAAGAAAAATGTTCCTCAGCATAAAATTGCGAAGACAAGATGAAGTCAGATTTCCCAGCAGGCAGTGGCAGCACCAACACCTTACAACGTTTCCACCTACATTTTCTGGATTTTAAATTTCTCGTCTCCTCCTGCAGGACCTCGAGGTTTAACTGGCGATACAGGAGATGAAGGGTCTGAGGGCTTCAGCTTTGCTGGAGAACCAGGTAAAATCACGTTTTTATTTATCTAATTTAGCCCAAAAGTTCAGTAAGGATTATTTCTCTGTGGTAACGATGCCTCCTGGTAATGAATCCTATTCTATTCTATTCTATTCTATTCTACAGTCATTTAGCAGATGCTTCTATCCAAAGTGACTTACATTTGAGAGTAAGAACAACACAAGCATGAATTCAAACAAGATGGACGTCATCATTAAGTGGTAGTCAGACTGCTGTGAGTCCAGTTGGACCAGGTGCTGTCATGTAGTGCTAGAGGCAGTACATATATATATATATATATATATATATATATTTTTTTTTTTTTTTTTTTTTTTTTTGTGTCATTTTTTTTAAATACAAGATCACGATTTTATCAAACAATATCATCTTGGGTGTGGATCATCTGCAGAGGTTTAACTGAGCATGCAGGCAGGCCAGCCAGTAAGGAGTTGCAGTAATCAGTGCGTGAAATGACCAGAGCCTGGACCAGAAGCTGGGCCGCGTGAATCCTCTACCGTTGGACAGTCTGTTTATTAGCGTGATTGGGTTCATTGTTTCTATTCCAAATAGTAGTTAATTTAATTTATTTTAAAAGTATCCTGCGTCCTGCACCAACTCTCTAGAGAATCTCTGGTCGTCTCTGTTTGTGCAGCAGCTGCTTCCTCCCTCTCCTCTCATGTTGTTCTAGGAATCATGGCTGTCGGTGATCAGCTGATCAGCTTTTCTCTCTTGCTGCGTGTGTTTATGGATCAGCTGAGAAGGAGAAAACTAAGTCTAACTAAGTCTTGTTGTTGGCAGGACCTTCTCTAACACAGTAGCTGGCTGGTGGTAGACAGGGTTTATACTTCATATGCTAATACTTTATGCAGGGGCGGGTCTAGAAAAGTTCTGATGGGGGGCCAGGCAGGGGTACTGATGAGAACTTTTTTAGGTCTAGATTTTATGAAATATGCACAAACACTCACACTTCAGTGATAAAAGGAAAGCGTTTTTTATCCAGATCATCAGTTTTATTAGAGTTTCTTCATCAACGTCGGCTGTTTAACTTCAGTCGTCACATCTGCTGCTTTTAGGACAGAAATTATCACCATGGAGACGGATGGTGAGATGATGATATATGAATTCTGAATTATCTAGAACATGGTAGAGATGATTTAGAACAACATAGAGAAGTACATTACATGTTGCATTTAATGACCCTTGGACATCTGACTTTTACCCAAGAGAAGGTCAGTTAACAGTAAATATTTGTAGCATCGGCTCGTTCTGGTGATACGATGCAGTAAAAACGGGCAGATTTCTGGTGATTAATCATGATTAATTTGTAAGCTGTGATTAAAAAAATTGATAATTTGAATGCTCTAGTTTTAACCCAGCATCCCAACAAATTGTTCTGGAAGATTCTCCGATCAGCAGATCACCTGGTGATGGGTGAGGGTGTCAGGATTGAGTATAAAAGCAGCATCCACCAAATGTTTTGTCTTTCCAGCAAGGATGAGTCATAGGTCACTACTTTGGTCAGAACTCCATCAAAGAATCATCAATAAGTAAAAGAAATGTTCCCAAAGCAACCTAGAGTTCCTCAGGAGTTCCTGTGGTGGAAAACTTCTCTTACATTTGAAGATTAGATATAAATTCTAACAGACAGAACCTGGGGAGGTTTAACTGAGTCATCTACAGCTCATTTTACAATACGTTGTGTGTGCCAGGCTCTCCAGGGCTCCCAGGCCCTCCTGGGCTCCAAGGACCAGCTGGGGATACTGAGTCAGGACCCCCAGGAGCTGTTGGCCTGCAAGGACGTCTGGGGTCTCCAGGACCTAAAGGAGTTCCCGGTGCACCTGGTCAAGAAGGAGAACCAGGTGAGTTGAATAAATCAAGTTATTATTTTCTGTTTGGACGGATGTGTTGTTGTTATTGTTGTTGTTGTTTACACAAACTAAAACTTTATTTAGTAAACAATCAGCTGTCAGAACTGCAGGAAGCAACAGACTTCCTTTGAGATAAAAACTACTTCACATGGTAGTTTTGTGCAAAAGAACTGATTAGAAAAATAGATTTAATTCAGCTTTATTTATATAGCATGAATTCAAAACAAAGTCATCTTAAGGTACAAAAAGCCCGATTCAGTCCAGTTCATTTTAGCCTAAAACAAAACACACATCAGTCCAGTTTATAACTGTTCATATGAACCATTTCACAAGGAAACAGTGGAGAGGAAAACCTCCATCAGAACCAGAACCGGGTTGGAAAACCTCCATCAGAACCAGAACCAGGGAGAAAAACCTCCATCAGGACCAGAACCAGGGAGGAAAACCTCCATCAGCACCAGAACCAGGGAGAAAAACCTCCATCAGGACCAGAACCAGGGAGGAAAACCTCCATCAGCACCAGAACCAGGGAGGAAAACCTCCATCAGAACCAGGGAGAAAAACCTCCATTAGGACCAGAGCCAGGGAGGAAAACCTCCATCAGAACCAGAACCAGGTTAGAAAACCTCCATCAGAACTAGAACCAGGATGGAAAACTTCCATCAGAACCAGAACCGGGTTGGAAAACCTCCATCAGAACCAGAACCAGGGAGAAAAACCTCCATCAGGACCAGAACCACGGAGGAAAACCTCCATCAGCACCAGAACCAGGGAGAAAAACCTCCATCAGGACCAGAACCAGGGAGGAAAACCTCCATCAGCACCAGAACCAGGGAGGAAAACCTCCATCAGAACCAGGGAGAAAAACCTCCATCAGGACCAGAACCAGGGAGGAAAACCTCCATCAGGACCAGAACCAGGTTAGAAAACCTCCATCAGAACTAGAACCAGGATGGAAAACTTCCATCAGAACCAGAACCGGGTTGGAAAACCTCCATCAGGACCAGAACCAGGGAGGAAAACCTCCATCAGCACCAGAACCAGGGAGAAAAACCTCCATCAGGACCAGAACCAGGGAGAAAAACCTCCATCAGGACCAGAACCAGGGAGGAAAACCTCCATCAGAACCAGAACCAGGTTAGAAAACCTCCATCAGAACTAGAACCAGTATGGAAAACTTCCATCAGAACCAGAACCAGGGAGGAAAACCTCCATCAGCACCAGAACCAGGGAGGAAAACCTCCATCAGCACCAGAACCAGGGAGAAAAACCTCCATCAGGACCAGAACCAGGGAGGAAAACCTCCATCAGAACCAGAACCAGGTTAGAAAACCTCCATCAGAACTAGAACCAGGATGGAAAACCTCCATCAGAATTTGAACCAGGGAGAAAAACCTCCATCAGAACTAGAACCAGGGAGGAAAACCTCCATCAGAACCAGAACCAGGGAGGAGCTGGTTCCACAGAAGGGGGTCTGATAACTGAAGGTTCTGCCTCCCATTCTACTTTTAGAACCACCAGTAAACCTGCAGTCTGAGATCGAAGCCCTGTTGGGAAAATCTGGAACTCTGAGTCTCTAAGATCCAAGAAAAGAAGGTAAAACTGGAGAAATATGATCTCTGCTGACAGGTCTTATCTGAACTCTCGCTGCAGCATTTTGGATCAGATGGAGACTTTTTACAACATTTCGGGGACAGAACAACAATCCGGAATTATGAACTAGTTACCCTCGGAGAGCAAATGTTTTACAGTTGTATTACAGTTAAATAGAAAAAAAGTCCCTGAGAAAAATTAGAAATAATCACACAGATACAAAAATAAAAAGTGTAAAAAAAATGACAAAACATGAATGCAAACATACCACATCTGTAAACAACTTTACAAGAAACAAACCTCATATTAAAGCAACGAATAAAACTTCAGGCAACACGTAAACGTGGAGACGAGGGACCATCAGGATGGGTTTCCCCTTTCTGTGCAGGAGTCCTCGGTCTGCCTGGCGGACCTGGACCGAAGGGCCAGAGGGGAGAAGATGGGGCCCCAGGTGTAACCGGACTCCAAGGACCGGCACCTGAGCAATGTAATGCAGGAAAACCTGGTGAAATGGGCCTGATGGGCCTTCAGGGGCCAGTTGGGCCACCAGGTAAAGAAACTCATTTTTCTATTTTCTTCCTTTTCTCCTTGATTAGAGTTTGATTTTATCGAGTTTCTTTTCAGGTTATTTGGGTGAGAAAGGTGAGACTGGGATCAGAGGGACTCCAAATAATGGCTTTCCAGGCCCTAAGGGCAAACAAGGACCTTTGGGTTTTCCTGGGGACCCTGGGAGTCAGGGCCCCCCTGGACCCAAGGGAGACTCGGGTCAGCCAGGTCCCATCGGTCAGAAAGGTAAGTTGCTGCTTCCAACATGGTAAATATTTCCTGAAAATACAGTTTCACCAAAATCCTGCTTTCAGGTCTGACTGGGGACCAGGGCCAAGCCGGAGTTCCAGGGTTCCCAGGACAGACGGGGTACACAGGATTCCCGGGGAAGACTGGAGTGAGGGGCCTCAGCGGACAAGATGGAGCTCAGGGATGTGAAGGGCCGAAGGGTCAAAAAGGTATAATTGCTGCAGCAGTAACCGTGGAAACACAGCTGCGATCGTGTCAGTCTTTAAGTCTTCAGACAGATATCGGACCCAGTTCTGATGTGTCCCCTGCAGGCTGTAAAGGAGCCACGGGGCCTCCAGGATTTACCAACTGTCTCCCCATCAAAGGCCCGGGAGGAACACAAGGAGGTGCTGGAAGCAGTGGGGTCCCCGGACAACATGGTGAGAGCGGTCATGATGTTGTTACTGTAGAGACCAGTGGCATGGATGTTGAGCTCACAAACTCTTTGTTTCTTAGGATCTGTGCTGCATTCAAAGGCTGTGGGAATTGAGATATCTTTTTTCCTTCTGGACCTTTTTTAAACTTCAGTAACGTCCGAACACTTTAACACACTAAAACCAATCAAACATGAACATAATCAGGAGAAGGACGCTTGAAAGTTAAAATAAACGTTTTTCATGTTTATGGAAGGTTATCGATGAAACCTTCTAAAGTCCTTCAAATCACAAAGAAATTTCTCATTCCACAAAATTTCACTAACAAAAAAGATTCAGACTTTAAAAAAACTTACAAGAGATTCAGATTTCTGCAATCTTTAACGCAGGACATCTGCTCTCTCTCACTGTGTCCTTCATAGATACCAAGAATCATCTTCCAACTGCTCCATAAGGAGCAATGTTGATTTCATACGAAACAGCAGAAAGTTCCCTCTTTTTAATTTGCTGTAATTCCCACCATTTTTAAGACAAAGAAACAAATCCTACACTGGTCTATTCAGCAGAGCCTTGCGGTTTCTCCAGTGTGTAACATGACAGCAGAAGTTACATATTTTTCATTAAATTAAGGGGATTGAGACAAAGTTTGTGTGTTTTTAATGATGATTTTTAAACAGCTGATTCCTTTTCTGCATCTTTAGATTAAGTAAAAACTTTTAGACATAATTAATTAATTCATAATTATTAATTAATTATCATCCATCCATCCATCCATCTTCGGCCGCTTATCTGGAGTCGGGTCGCGGAGGCAGCTGCCTAAGCAGGGAAACCCAGACTTCCCTCTCCCCGGCCACATTCACCAGCCCATCCGAAGGGATCCCGAGGTGTTCCCAGGCCAGCCGAGAGATGTAGTCCGTCCAGCATTTCCTGACCAGATGCCCGAGCCACCTCATCTGGCTCCTCTCGATGTGGAGGAGAAGCGGCTCTACTCTGAGCCCCTCCCGGATCACCGAGCTTCTCATCCTATCTCTAAGTGAGAGCCCGGCCACCCTGCAGAGGAAACTCATTTCAGCCGCTTGTACTCGCGATCTCATTCTTTTGGTCACTACCCACAGCTTGTGACCATAGGTGAGGGTAGGAACGTAGATCGACCGGTAAATCGAGAGCTTTGCCTTTTGGCTCAGCTCCCTCTTCACCACGACAGACCGATGCAGAGTTCGCATCACTGCAGACGCTGCACCGATCCGCCTGTCCATCTCCCTCCATCCTTCCCTCACTCCTGAAGAAGACGCTGAGATACGTGAACTCCTCCACTTGGGGTAGGACCTCATTGCAGACCCGGAGAGAGCACTCCACCCTTTTTCGGCTGAGGACCATGGTCTCGTACTTGGAGGTCCTGATTCTCATCCCAGCTGCTTCACACTCGCTGTGAATCTCTTCAGTGAGAGTTGAAGATCACGGCCCGACGAGGCCAACAGAACCACATCATCCGCAAAGAACAGAGACCCAATCCTGAGGCCACCGAACCGGATCCCCTCCACACCTCGGCTGCACCTAGAAATTCTGTCCATAAAAGTTGAGGGGATTATTGAGGGAATCAGGAATTAATTATCATTTTATTATCAGTTAAATTCAGAATTATTATTATTGATATTTTCTTGTCCGTATATTTTGAGGTCAACATACTTTATAGTTTATAGTTTCAGCTAAAATCCTTCGGGTCAGAGGACGGAAATGTCTTGTCCTGTCTTCACCGTGGGACAGTGGGAAACATAATCTCGATTCCTTTGTGTGTCTTGTACATGTGAAGAAAATGACAGTAAAGCTGACTTTGATTCAGCAGAATAAATTCAGACACTAGTTTCCCATGATGCATTTGGGATTATTCATCCATCGGATCCTTCACTTTAAACCTTTTAACCTCAAAAACATGTTTTCTCCACAGGAGATAAAGGTCTGCCAGGTGCTACAGGTCGGCCTGGGAATCCAGGCTTCATTGGACCCCAAGGCATTAAGGGATTTCAGGGGCCCCCAGGCCCACGTGGCAAAAAAGGATCTCCAGGAGCACCTGGGTGTACAGGGCCTCCAGGATACCGTGGTTTCCCTGGAGAGCCTGGAGACCCGGTAAGATGGAATCAGATTCTTTAATCAGATATGTGTGTAGACTCTGCATCTGAGGGTACATTCGATTTTAGTTTGCTTTAAAACTCAGTCATTCAGAATATAGATCATGATCAGAAAAATGATCTGTTCTTGTGGTTGCAGGGTGAATTTGGTTGTCCAGGGACACCTGGAGAACCTGGTCTACCAGGATGTGAAGGACCCAAAGGTACAAGGCTACCATGTCATCATCCTGGTCTTATGTCTTTTCTACTCTGTGTAGCCTATTGTGCAAATTGTGTCTTTGTGCTTCAGGGGACAAAGGAGAGTCTCTTAGTTGTGCAGGTCCACCTGGAGACAAAGGACATCCTGGACTCACAGGATTCAAAGGTAACGATCTGGTTCTCATTAAGCAACTGTAAGAAACTGGTTGTTTAAAAGCTCTGACACTTATTTAAACATATAAATCATTTGCTTTTCTGTCACAGGAACAGATGGGCTGAAGGGAGAACCTGGGCGACAAGGGTTTCCTGGAGCTCCAGGACAGAAAGGATGCAAAGGACACCCAGGTGTCAAAGGAAAACCTGGTGAAGCAGGTGCATATACCCAAATTAGCCAGTGACAATGAGGAAGGATATAATGAGATGTCTAACTCATTCTGATCCATTGTGTCTCCAACAGGTGTGATCGGTCCCGTAGGTCCCAGAGGTCACCCAGGTGCTCCAGGTCTTCCTGGTAGGGCAGGAGCTGATGGCCCTCCAGGACCACAGGGCAGCCCTGGACTCCAAGGTCAGAACTTGCTGCCTCATTGGAAATATGTAGATGTCATGATCCCGATGGAGACATGAACAGTCAGACCAGATGCACTTTTTATCGATCACATCTTAGCCATCCATTCAGAGGTCACCTGACCTCTTCCTACCAGATGATCACGCTCTAGATGGTGTGATCTTGGAAGGCTTCATAGTTTTACATCGAGGAACATTTTTCTGAAATTGTTCCACAGTTTTAGGTCCAGTTTGTCTCAGATTAGTGAACGTCTGCCCACCTTTCTATCTGAGAGACTCTGCCTCTCTGAAATGCTCCTTTTATACCTCGTCTAAATCCAACAAAACATAATTACTTTCAAATGTTTTGCATTCAGTTGGCTCATCATATTGATAAATAAAATAAAATAGCATTACACGGCAAAGGCAAAGATATTTTAGCCTAATTTAAATCAAGAAGAACTTAAAACGTTGACTAGCCACAGAACTGAAACGGCTGTCTTAACTGAATATGCCCACCTTCAAAACGCTCACCTGGGAGTCTGTTTCTTCTGGGGGAAAGCACTAGACCCCCCAGTCTGACCAGGCTTTCCACCGGAGCACTAGATGGTGTGGCAGTGTTCTATTTCATGGATACAACTTTCATTCGGAGAAGTGACTGAGGATTTCCAACTCGGAGCCTGATTTCATAGAATGAAGTACCTCTGAGTCTGCACTAAAGGACATTGCATCTTCCTCCTCAGTAAAAGAGAAAAAGTCCTCCTCACTGGCGCTGGTGTTCAGCAACTTCTCATATTTTCTCAGTTTGCTCTGCATCGTGGTGTACGGCACTCTGCTATGAGAAGCGCACGCGCCGCTTCTCTCCGTTCGCTTCGCCTATCCATCGAACTTAAAATTTCGTCAAGGCAGCCAGTAGAGCTTTCCTCCTCTCCAACAGCTATGCGAATCGCGTCTTGATGGCCTACAACAAAATTATATAAAAGACACAAGCCTAGTTTCAGACACACAACTCTATCATGGGAGGAAAACTGCTTTTATCAAAAGGTATCATATTGGCTATTAAAAATTGGCTTACCTGTACAATCGCACCAGATAGGTCTGCTGTCATCCTCGACAGTTCATTTTGGAGAACCAGTCCTGGACTGGAGGGTCTCCAGTGTTGGTAAAAGCCTACCATAATAACAGTTGTATTCACCTTGCAATATATCCAAAGCCACTCAGTGGCTTCAAGACACTGCAGTGTTCCTTTATGCTGGGCTCACACCAAACGATTTTCACGATCACAGACTAAAAATAGAAGTCTTTAGGAAATCTTAGGAGTTTTACTGGAGTCTCAGCTCGCTCCCGTCATCTCAGTCGTTAGGTGTGAGCTGGTAATCTGGCTGTTTAACGTCAATCTTTCCTTAGTCTTGGATCTGCAACAATATCAAACATGTTTGATATTATTGCAAGTTGCAGTGATGAAACACGATCAACAACCAACAGATGAGCTCTGACAAAAGCAGAAACAAGAATCCCGACAGTCAGAACACCGGCAAAAAGGGACAAAAAAAAAGACAAACAAGAAGCAGTGATGAAACGTTGTCGGTGGAGCGTCCAGAAAGAGGAGCGGATGGTTATTAAGAAGTAAACGTCTGCTGTGGATCATTTATGTGCGACGGTATAATGATCTAACAAATGAGAGAAGAAGAGAAACTCATTCATCCAGATTCTGATGAGTAGGTGTAACACCTGGTGGAGATGCAAAGCCACACTTAATAATGATGATGTATAATTCTCTCCTGGAGAGAAACTCTCCCCTTGCTTGCTTTACTGTGGGCAGGTCAGCCCTGTTTGAGATCAACTGTCCAACATATCACAATAAAATGCAAAAAAAGAATCTAGTTGTAGTCTTGTAGATTCACAGTCGTTATCAAATCTCAGTCTGAGACTTAAAACTCTAAACATTTGTCTTTAGATGTGAGCTGGTAGTTTTCTAGAGTCTTTTGCAAATCTTTCAAAAGTCTTCTGGTGTAAGCCCGGCTTTAGGAATAGGTGCTTGCGTTCTGTCGGGCTCTGATGGCCAGTCTAGGGAAAAGCGTATCAAACTGTTGATTGGGATGTCACAGATATGGGACAAGGCATCATGGGAGGAATTCCACCTTGTTGGTGAAGGCACCATTAGTTTTTTCCCATGTTTGACATGTGTATGACAACAGGTTTCATACGGAGTATCTCGACTGAATCCTCTCGTTTCTTGCAGAGTGATCTCTCTCTCCCCAAGAACAGACCTTACTTTTGTCTATGTCCTGTGTTCCAGATTTACACGGGAATTCAAAATGACCCCAAACGTAAGATTTAAACGTTGAAGGAGCTGGTTTTAGCCTGCTGCTGCTTGCATTGGTCGCCATTTTGTTGTTGTTGTTCTAATGCAGCCACTGTTTATAAAGTGTGAATAACACACACATCGCCCCCCCATGGGTCAGGAGGAGGATCGATTCAGAGGATTTCCTTAATTGATATTGAATTGGGCGGAGAAATATTGCAGTGCATTGATTAATCAATATTTTTACCCACCCCTATTCCACAGTGTTGATGGGCAGCGTTTCTTCGACAATGAACGAAGCGACACGTTTGTCCAGCTCTCGTTTGGTTACCTGCTGAAAGTTTTAGCTGCTTATTGGGACTTGGATTCAACATGTCATGATTTCTCGAGGGATCTCGGGCTACAAGCTTCACATTAGCATGTTTTCCTTGCAAATAATTGGTGAGGTTAGCAGTTGAGTTCACACCAGTGGACAACAGTTTCTCACCAGGACACAACCTACACCTTACGCTCACATTGCTCCCTTTAATTTCAACAAGTTGAAAGTAATGGGAATATCTCCACCCCTCCAAAGTTAATGTTGGCTGCTTCCTACTCGCCATGCTACCACCGTGGCCTGAGAGCTCATGAGTTGTGACCATTGCGCAAGCGGCTGTTGCTGTCAGATCCATAGACCTAAAGATTCACAATCAGCTCATATTTTCCATCAGATGGTGAAATGTTTGTTTCAGCATCTGGTATGATGCTATAATATTTGGGGTGATGGGATCTGGAAATGATTGCATTCTGTTTTCCGCTTACAATGTCCAAGCTTTTAGATTTGTAGCTGTATTTGACACCTCCACTGGAGTCAAGGCAGACAACTAGTTTAAGCTTAAACAGAGCCCTGGGGTACTCCAGTGTTAAAGAAGTATGTTTAATGAGTGATTTTGTTGGATTAGGTCCTCCTGGACCGCTGGGACTTCATGGACTGGATGGACTGAAAGGAGTGAAAGGTGACATGGGAACCAGAGGTATGAAAATGAAAGTTTTGAATGAAAGTCTTTTAAATAGCTGTCCACTAATCACTACGCATATCAGTCAACTTCATGGATGTTAATAATAATAATGGATTAATGGATGCTTTACATTATTCCCTTCTCACTCATACTTTGCTGATGGCAGTTACATATGTAGCCACAGCTGCTCTGTGGCAGCCAATCCACGCCTACAGCCTCTCCGACCACATCCATCCACATTCATGCACCAGCAATGTCGACTCTGGAGGAAAGGAGGGTGAAGTGCATTTTTTAACTTGTCCTGTCCAGCATCATAGCAAGCAAAATGATAATCTGGTTGCTGTATCGTGCTGAACAAATTTGCTCTGCCAAGGGGAGGCCTATGGGTAAGGCTCCTCTTGATAATGTGATTCATTTATTTATTTATTTACTTTGAATCACAGAATCTATGTAATCTTGCTGGACCTGACTGGAGGGGGCAGAAAAAGATGGAAAATAGCAAAAAGAGCAAAAGGGAAAGAAGAAAGGAGACAAAAAGATCACAGACAGAAGGAAACGACCCTTCAATCCACACCATCACCAGACAACAAACAACAAACTGTTACACCTGTACATGAACACACCAGAACATTTTCTACAACTTTTACAAAAACAAAACAAAAAAAAAAACAGAGCTGCTAGTCATTAAGAGTTTTTAAATAATAACCAAATCAAAAAGACATAACAGCGACCAGATACTAACTCACAGGAAAAATAAAAAAAAGAATTATCTCTTGTATAAAACCCACTGGACAACTCAGTGACTGTGTCAGCATGCAGAGGATGAGGAAGAGGAGTGATCAGTGATGAAGAGTGGTGAGTGAGATCGTACAAATGCGACCACGCCTCTACGGAGGTCAGAGGCAGACCAGGGCAGCCCAGAGACCCGGGCCCTCAGCAGCCCGGAGCACTAACCCAAGCTACCCCACCACGAAGACGACTCCAGCCCCACCCGAAGGGCGGCAGAGGAGAGCCCCACCAAGAGCCCCCCACGGTCCAAGTGAAGGGCCCAGGGCCCCAGGCGGCCGCCCCACCCCCCAAAGGCAGAGGGCCCTCAACATGCCTAGGAGGACCAGGCTTCCCCAGACAGCCACCCGGCGTAGGCCAGCACACACCCCGATGTTCCAGCCGCACACCCTGGGAACCAGGGCGCCATCGACCCCCTCCCCCCACCCTCCGGCTACTCCGATCTGCACCCCATATAACCCCAAACTCACAACCTCCCCTGTGCCGTACCCACAAGCACTCACCATCACACAGTCATGTCACACATAACCCACCCATCATGCCCCATGGGGGACACCCCAGGTGGACCAGAGGACAGTGAGCCCCAAGCACCCCCGCAATCCCCCCAGACCCAGCACCCACAGAGCCAGCAGCCCACTAGCACAGCCACCGCGGGTCCCGGCCCCTGGGGCAACCACCTGGGGAATGACGTTGACTGATATTAATGGGCCAAATGGCATTGGCCACATGTTTGCTTGTGGTTTAGCATCATTTTCAGACTGTTGTTTTTATGTATTTCTGTTTACTTTCAGTGTTTTAAAATGTAGACTATGGTCGAGTCCCAGTTCTACCCCCTTAGTCCTGCTAGTTGGACCCATCCTTGTATTTTTACAGGAGCAGGATGTCTGTTTTCCAGTTATTTAGCCCTTAAAGCAGGATGTTTGGGGTCATTTGATGACTTGGTGGTTCTTGGTTTTCAAAAGAAAATGGGCATCATCTATAGATGAAAACTGAGCATAAGGACCAAGGGGAGGAATTGGATCTGGGTCTCTGTCCACGTTCAGCTGTTTGAGAGACATCCACTCATTTATTTACAGTCATTCTTCAATAATCAAAAGAGTTTTTGGCTTATTTCCTCTAAATCTGTTCCTTTTCTTCAGGTCTGGGTATTAAAGGTCCTCCTGGATGTAATGGCCATCCAGGATATAAGGGTCCTCCAGGTCCTCCAGGTGCTTGTGGTCCATCTCAACCTGGGCCACCAGGACCCAAAGGCCCCCAAGGACCCAAAGGTCGGCATCACTGTGAATCCCATCAATGGCGTTTTCAGTCAGACCAACAGAGGATTAATGTTCTTCTTTGTCACTGAAGGCCCAACAGGTGGTTGTGGACCTCCGGGTCAGCCTGGACCAGACTGTGAAAATCCATACCCAGGTCCTTGTGGAGATCCTGGGTGTGAGGGCCCAGATGGCGATCCAGGTTGGTTTTTTTATCTTCAGGTTTAAAAAAATTCATCAGACGAATCTCGCTGATGCCCACTGATCTGGGACTAATGTTTCAGGGTGTGCTGGTGAAATCGGGGATCCAGGTCCAAACCCCCCAATTCCTGGGGATGCAGGGGACAATGGTCACCCAGGATGCCCGGGGACAAAGGGGACAAAGGGATGTGATGGGCACCCAGGATTCCCAGGCATCCCTGGAAACCCTGGATGGAAAGGTTAGACTTGCTTATTTGTCTGCGATGAATATTTCCTGCTTGGTTCTAAAACTGTCAACACTAGAAGGTCATAATGGAGTTCAGTGGAGGTGAAGATCTGCAGAAGTCGTATGTTGGATCGTAAAATAGATCCAGTGGTGATGCTAGCACATCTAAGACGGTTTGGAAAAATGTCCATCTGTATTTGTGTGCTCTTGTGATCAGGTATGAGAGGAGACCCAGGTTTATTGGGAGTACCAGGGTCTAGGGGTCATCCAGGTGCCCCTGGTCCTAGTGGACCTCCAGGACCAAGGGGATCTGTTGGACCAGTGGGGCCAAAAGGGGAGAAGGGACGACTCCATCCCTGTGCCCCATATCAACCTGCACCACAGGGCCCCAAAGGAACAGAGGGCCCCCCTGGTCCTGGAGGAGAGCCTGGCCTGACTGGAGAGGCAGGCCGAGACGGCCAGAAAGGTGAGAATCGGGCTGTGGCAGAAGTGGTTTGGTTTTTCCCTGAATTCAGTTGTCCTAATAAAACTAAACTTAGAACCAGTTCATGTTCATGAAGTTTTTCATGATGTTAAATTTCCAAACGAAATATCTGGATGTGAGGAAACTACAAGGATAAGTTCTGGTATCAATACAGCTGATACTCGTAACGGGCGATGATGTGTTTCAGGTGACAAGGGGAAGGCCGGGTCTGAAGGTGAGAAAGGTTCTACTGGACCCAAAGGTAGAAGAGGAGATGAAGGAGATGCAGGCCTACAAGGAGAGAGTGGTTTGGTGGGAAAACCAGGTGAGTCCTTCCAACTTATTATTTTGGTATCCTTCAGGGCAGTGACCAACATAACAACTCATTCTTCCAATAATCAGCATGTGAGTGAATAATTTCCACTCTGCTAAACATGCCTGAAGAAAACTCTTCAAGCTTCCTTCAACATCAAGGAAACAGTTGATTTTTCCATCCCTAAAACTCCCAACATGTTCTAAAAGTTTCCAGTAAAGTCAGCATTTCAATTATCGGTATTATTGGTAAATCTGGGCTGTTTGTTTTGCTTTAGTATCTGAATAAACTTGTTTTGATGATTTAACTTCCTGTCATTGGTCTTTGTGTCTTAGGTGTGCCTGGACCCATGGGTGACCCAGGTCCTCCTGGATTAAGCACAAAGATGAACATGGGATTCCTGTTAGTGAAGCACAGCCAGTCAACAGAAGTTCCCCGCTGTCCACAAAACACAACACCCTTATGGGAAGGATACAGTCTGCTCTATCTGGAAGGTCAAGAGAGGGCTCACACTCAGGATCTGGGTAAAGAAGCATTCATGTAGTATGTACTTGATCTAAACGCCCTTTGTAGACTTTGGCATCCTTGATGATTCAGTGCTTCTACTAATAGAAGTGCATCAGATGTTCATTTGATCAAGATCCAGTGCATACAGCACGATAACTGCCTCTGGTAGCAACCAGAAATCCGTACAATATTCCACGTGATGCATGGTTGAAAGTCACATTTAGCTGCAGAAATAAACTAGAGATCTATGGAAATTTTAATTGAACTCAAACATACCATATATTCTTACATCAGGATGGACAAAGATAGCACAAATGTAAACAGACTATGTCTGATATACACATTTTGGTTTTAAAAGTAAGTATACCAACCCAAGCAATCGAGGTACATAACTTGTGACATTTGTAGAAACGGTAGGCAAACTGCAAGACATGACATCCTGGTGGTGAATTACAGGTGAATGGTGGTTGGCCTCCTTGATTTGGCCCATCCTACATCACTCTACCTTTGGTGTTGGTGCAGGCTTTCTGCACAGCAGGCCTTTGCTTGCAACTACATGGTAAATGATAAGTGGACTGTAATTGTGCAGCCCTTTTCTAATCTTATCTGACCACTCATGGACACATCAGAAGCAGTGGGTTTCATTCTCTTGCCCAAGGACACTTCAGTCTGTAGAAGCCAGGAGTCGATCAGTTTTTTTTTTTTATTCTCGGAAACCTTTCAGTAATCATTGGAGATCCACTGATTCTCCTCATTTAAAAACTGATGTTTTTCATACAGAACAAGGATTAGTACATTTGTTGAAAGTATTTTGGAATCATTAGACTTTAATCTGTTTTTCCAGGTCAGGCGGGCTCTTGCGTGCCCATCTTTTCCACCATGCCCTTCTCCTCTTGTGACATTAACGGCTGCTCTTATGCCAATCGGAACGATAAATCCTATTGGCTGTCAACGATGACGGCAGTGCCGAGTTTACCTGTGGACGGTCCGCTAATTAGAAATTACATCAGCCGCTGTGTGGTGTGTGAAGCCCCCTCATCAGCCGTCGCACTACACAGCCAGGACTCCATCCCACCAGAGTGCCCCCCCAGCTGGATCACCCTGTGGGTTGGATACTCCTTCCTCATGGTGAGTAATGCAGAACCAGAAATACTGTTACAGCTGATGAACAGCAGAAATCTTGCTTAAGGTGTCATATATGTGATGGACAGCAGGTGATCTTGTCATTTCCTGTGTGTGACAGCATACAGGTGCAGGTGATGAGGGCGGAGGCCAATCTCTGACATCCTCAGGAAGCTGTCTGACAAACTTCATGGCTCAGCCCTTCGTGGAGTGTCAGGGCCCTCGAGGAACCTGCCACTTCTTCTCCAATATCTACAGTTTCTGGTTGACCAAAATGACACAGAACTCCTCCGCCTCCTCCTCCTCCTCCAACAGCTCCTCCATCACAATGACTGATGTTAATCAGCAGAGGAGGAACATTGCACAGTGCAAAGTCTGCATGAAGTTATGAGGAGGACGCTCCTCTTCCTCCTGCAAGAAGGAGTGATGAGGTGGTGTTTCTGCTCCAGGAAGAGGGGGGTAACACTTCACCTTTTCCTTCGAGGAGTGGGGCAATCCTTCACTTCCTCCTGGGAAGGGTGGGGGGGACACCTCCTCCTTTAAGGGAGGAATGAGACGATCCTTAACTCCTCCTTTAAGGGAGGAGTGAGGCGATCCTTTACCTCCTCCTTTAAGGGAGGAATGAGGCAACCCTTACCTCCTCCTTTAAGGGAGGAGTGAGGCAACCCTTACCTCCTCCTTTAAGGGAGGAGTGAGGCAACCCTTACCTCCTCCTTTAAGGGAGGAATGAGGCAACCCTTACCTCCTCCTTTAAGGGAGGAGTGAGGCGATCCTTCAACTCCTCCTTTAAAGGAAGGATGAGGCGATCCTTCACCTCCTCCTTTAAAGGAAGGATGAGGCGATCCTTCACCTCCTCCTGTAAAGGGAGGAATGAGGCAATCCTTCACCTCCTCCTTTAAGGGAGAAATGAGGCAACCCTTAACTCCTCCTTTAAGGGAGGAATGAGGCGATCCTTCACCTCCTCCTTTAAAGGAAGGATGAGGCGATCCTTCACCTTCTCCTGTAAAGGAAGGATGAGGCGATCCTTCACCTCCTCCTTTAAAGGAAGGATGAGGCGACCCTTCACCTCCTCCTTTAAGGGAGGAATGAGGCGACCCTTCACTTCCTCCTTTAAAGGAAGGATGAGGCGACCCTTTACCTCCTTCTTTAAAGGAAGGATGAGGTGACCCTTCACCTCCTTCTTTTAAGGAGGAATGAGACGATCTTTCACCTCCTCCTTTAAGGGAGGAGTGAGGCGATCCTTCACCTCCTCCTTTTAAGGAGAAATGAGGTGATCCTTACGTCGTTTTTTAAGGGAGAAGTAAGGTGACCCTTCACCTCTTAATTACACAGCTATGAAACCAACGGAATGAGGCGACCCTTCACCTCCTCCTTTAAGGGAGGAATGAGGCGACCCTTAACTCCTCCTTTGAGGGAGGAATGAGGCGACCCTTCACCTCCTCCTTTAAGGGAGGAATGAGGCGACCCTTAACTCCTCCTTTAAGGGAGGAATGAGGCGACCCTTCACCTCCTCCTTTAAGGGAGGAATGAGGCGACCCTTCACCTCCTCCTTTAAGGGAGGAATGAGGCGACCCTTCACCTCCTCCTTTGAGGGAGGAATGAGGCGACCCTTAACTCCTCCTTTAAGGGAGGAATGAGGCGACCCTTAACTCCTCCTTTAAGGGAGGAATGAGGCGACCCTCTCCTCCTTTAAGGAAGTGGTTCTCAAATGAATGAAAGAGGGCAGATATCCTGCTCTTATTTTAACAGTAAACGTGTTCCTAATAACACTTTCCTCACGTCTGTGATGTTATGAGTGTAAGTTACATAGTTAGCTTATATATATATATACACACACACACACACCTGGTCCCCTCGCTCTGTGTATACAAACGGGAGGGCACAGTAGAAAAAGTTTGAGAACCACTGGGTGAAGGGAAGAATGAGGCAGCCCTTCCCTCCCTCTTTAATGGAGAAGTGACCCTTCTCCTCCTTCTTTAAGGGAGGAATCAGGCGACATTTCACCTCTTCCTGTTCCTGCAGGAGAGGTAAGGGGAAACTCGTCATCAGGGAGGTGGGGAGGAACATTTGACCAGCATGAACTGGTTGGAGCAGATGGGACTTTTTTTCTGAGGAGAATCCATCACGTTGAAGATGACAGCTGTCAATCAGTAAAAGCCAACCAAAGCGCCACAGCTGATGTGTGACCTTCATTTGCATCATGACTCTTTTTTTATTGATAGTTTTTATTTTACTATTAAATCGTTGTTGAAAAAAAATTCTGGGCCGACTGCATTGTGCCAAGTATAAAGTTTGGTGGAGGGGGGATCATGGTTGGGGTTGTTTTTCAGGAGCTGGGCTCTGAATGCTTCAGCGTAGCAAGAGATTTTGGGCAATTCTATACTTCCAACTTTGTGGGAACAGTTTGGGAATGAGATAGAGTGGAGAGCCAGGCCTTGTCCTCCAGCATCAGTGTCTGACCTCACAAACGTTCTTATGGAGAAATGGTCAAAATTTCCAATAAACACTCCTAAACCTGTGGAACGCCTTCCCAGAAAAGTTGAAGCTGTTATGGCTGCAAAGACTGGGTCATACTGAACTCATCTGATTAAGAATGGGGTGTCTACTAAGTTTATACGAGAGTCAAGGCAGGCGAGCCAATAATTTTAGCAATAAAGTGTATCTGATGGAGTTTTCTGGGATCTGTAGGAGTCAGACACTTCTTTGATCTGCCAGTAGTCCAAGTCATGCAGGGGTTTGTGTCCCATAGTGGTTCCACCTCCTCTTCCTTGTCTGGTTTTAGCTGTCCAAAGTATTTACTTAGCAGGTCATCACCGCGGTCCATCTTCCTGATAAACTCCTGAATCTTTGTTGTTTAATCCTGGATAGTGGCTCTAGCTCTCCTAACCTCTTGCGTCTCTCCTTCCTTGTAGTTTCCAGTCTCAGGATGCTGGACTTGGAGAGAAACCTTCCATACATTGGGAGGAGCTTTCTCGTCTTGATAGTAGCTTCCATGTCCTGGGTATCTAATGACTGGCAGGTCAGATCCATTAGGCTTACTGTTAGAACCTGCATGAACTGGGCTGTGGCTGCAGCCTCTTCATGGTTGTCATCAGTCTGTGGTGTCCCAAAGTATTTGTAGCTGCTGTGAACACCTGCTGTGCTGCTTTCTGGTAGTTCAGTCCCTTCAGTTGTGATGATATTACAGTTGTAAGAATTCTTTTGATCAAAAAGTTTTTTAAGGTGTAATTTTACTTTGACATGTTTCGACTGGAACTTCAGTCGTCTTCAGAAACAACTTCCGACGTGTCATGATGTGTCTTTATCAGCTGATGGTATCCCGGAGGCGTGAGCAGCCCGGCGGTCTGACAGATATTTGTCAGTCTGGTCCTGCCTCCTATTCAGCTGGTCCCACCTCCTACCCGGCTGGTCCCGCCTCCTACCCGGCTGGTCCCGCCTCCTACCCGTCTGGTCCCGCCTCTTGCCGCCCGATGGTCTTTGCAGGAGGGAATCCCATGTGTGGGACAGCATGAATGCCCCTCATCATGGCTGGTGGTGTTCTTGGCTCGCCTCCTGGTTTCTATGGCCTCCTTGATCCTGCGTTTGAATACGTTGCTCTCCGATCTGATGACTTTAGCGTTGTCTCAGTCCATGATCTGGTTTTCCTTTGCAGTGGTCTGGTCGGCTGGTTTTAGGTTCTGCTTTTTTTTTCTGTGATGCTGTGAGTCGTCCTGTTGTTTGGGTGAGCGAGGAGCTGGCAGAGTTTTATGTGTGGTGTTGCTGTTGTGTTGTCCTCTGCACGTGTTCACCGGTTCCCTGATGTACGGTAGGTCTCCAGGTCCTTTCTGCTGTTTTCGTTTTTTTGTTTGGGTTTTGTTCTGTTTCCTTCATGTTTGTTTTTACTTTTGACTGCTGTGCTTCTTGGATTTCGGGCCATGCTGGATGTTGGCGGTGTGTCATGCCTGCTCTTCCTCCTCACGTCTCTCCTCCTCCTCGGTGATGATACTGGCCCGTTCATAAAAAGTGTGTGTGTGTTTTCTGTATACTGTGATTTTTATATTGCAGTTGTCTTTGTGGTGGATTTTCATGTCCAGGACGTTTGTGTGGTTCGGTTTGTTTCCTCTTCATGTGTGAGTTGTTGTGTGGGAACGTTGCTGTCTACGGTAGGTGTAGTGGAGGGTCCTGTTTGTGAAGTTTTGGTGTGCCGTAAATCCTGGGGATGGTGGTTGCAGTTGTTATTAAATGATTATACATGTCCTGAGTTATTTTCTCTTGTTCTAGCAGGGGTTTCAGGAGCTTTCAGCTGTCTGTGGGGTGTTTCTTCAGCGTCTCGTGTGTTCTTGTCTCCTAACAAGGTTTCCATCTGGGTTGTGGAGGTTTCCATGTCCATAACCACTGTTGTTCTGCCTTTATCTGCCAATAATGAAGTGATGGTTTTATCTGTTTTGAGTGCATGTTTTGCCTTTTTTTCTTCTCTTAGGACATTTCTTTGAAGTAAAGTTGCAGTTGTTAAAGTTACTGTGACAGTGTTTGTGTTCTTTCGAGTCTCTCCAGTCGGCGGAAAGCTTTGACTGTCTTGTCCGTAACCTCCTCGTAGCAGCGTCACCAGGTTTATTTTGTCTATTCTAACTGTAGTTGTAAGACTTCTTTTGATCAGAGCTTTTTAAGGTGTAATTTTACCTTCACATGTTTCGACTGGAACTTCAGTCGTCTTCAGAAATACTATCTGACGTGTCGTGATGTGTCTTTGTCAGCTGATAGTATCCCGGAGACGTGACCATCCCGGCAATCTGACAGATTTTTGTCTGTCTGGTCCCGCCTCCTGCTGCCCGATGGTAGTTGGATGGAACTTTTCCCCCATGGAGGTCCTTCACTCTTTGGCCCTAGATTAGCCATTTGTGGCGAGTCCTGTTGGCTGGTTGATTTGTGCTTTTGGGCATTCTGGACTGATGTTATTTTCTTTAGCCAGTAGGTGTTTACTGTATCATTTCAGGGACAGGTGCAGTCCAACTCTTCATACCTGAGACTCTGGCTTGGACATCTGCCACTATGACAGTTACTGGGTCTTGTTCTGGGAGACTGATATGGTCAGCTCTCATAGAGCCCTGGTGTATGTGATGGTCCTCCCTCCCACGTACTGTTCTAGTATTCCTAAGTCTCAGCTGTGAGTTGGTCTAATCTCATCCTGCCACTGTAAGGACACTTTGGATGGTTGGTTGGAGATCATCCTATTTATCTTTACGGGGATGAGAATCTTTTGTCATTTTCCAGAGTCTCAGGTACGGACCCTTTGTTGTATTTTCTACAAGAGTCTTACTTGCTGGCGAATGTCTTCATGGAAGATGCGGTCCTAGTGAAAGATAAAAATGTGAACGATAGTAATAGTGTGAACACCTTCCTGGAATTCTAATGAAAAAGACGCGAACCAGAAACAGATGAGGAGGATGGTGGACAACCAGCAGGTTGTCTTCTTTCTTCTTGTCCTGTGGCTTTAAACAACAAAAAATTCACCATATATTTAAACAAGGTTCCTGCTTTGTTCTCATTACTGAATCACACAGGAAGAAATGATTCTTTCCACCAATCAGTGAATTGCAATGTGTAAAGCTCCACCCTTTAGGGCCAGAATGGGACCCCAAAGCAAGAATCACAGAAAAGTCAGGCATCTAGGATCATAAATTCCTGGACTCTTTCCAGTTTTTACCTCTGGAAACAGAAGAAAAATGAGCAGCAACCAAGACCGGTTGGTGGAAACGGGTATCCATACCTGCATGCATAGATGATCAAATTGATTATTTTCTAATAGTGCTCAGAGGTTGACATTCAGCTTCACTGATCAAAACCGACCCAGATGTTTTCATCAATGATTCTGAAAAGCGTGAGTTAATTGAAGGTGATGTCACATCTGGTGACAGCTGATTGGCTGCTGTGACCTTCTCTCCTCTTTATAGCGCCTTAGCCCCGCCTCCAGCTCCACCCACAACCCCCAACCAGAACTGCACTGAGAATCATTCTGATTGGTCAGCCTTGTGGCAGTGACTGCGCGTCATTGGTCAGTCAGTTATTTGTTAATAAATTGGTAAAAGACTTGCGTGAGAAGCTGTGAATATTTTTTTGAGGAAAATCCTTGAAACGTGCTTTTGTTCCAGTTTTTCTTTCAGATCGAACATGTCCGGAGCTCCTCCCCCAGCTCACCTGACTTCCTGTTCTTTATTCATGTTTCTGAGTTTCACTAAAAACAAAGACTCGAGGTTCAGACGAGTAGCAGCAATCTGTCCTTATTCTGTGTCGAGTGACTAACAAGGTGAGCTGCCACCCAGAACCAGGACCAGACCCAGGACCAGGACCAGGCCGGCTGTAGAACTGTTTTCTGTTCCACATTTAATCTGTGAAAGTTTGTTGTTTAAGTTCGTTGTTTCTGACTGAAACACCTTTATTAATGTTGGGGGGGTCTTCGCTTCAAGTTCAGTTCTTGTTCATGGTTCAGTTCCTAGTCTGGTTCTGGTTGTGGATCATATCTCTGGTTTGTAAATATGTTTGAACTCAGCTGTTTTATATTTTTCTGTAAATGTCATCAGAGTATTTATTTAGCCAGAATTTAATCTTGGTGCTATGTGATGTTTCTATTTTCTTTTTTGTTTGTGAAACCCCGCCCACATCCGCTGTTCATCTAACCATTGATCCGAAAAGCTCCTCAGGTTTCAAATTAAATGTAAAAACTCATCAAATCAGACTTTCAGTCATTTTATCAGTTTTTCCACTAAGATTACGTCATGAAGTTTCTGATGAAAAGTATTAAAATCTTACTGCGATACAAGTTTTGAAGCATAAACATCCTGATAACAAAAACATGATGGGGTTACAACTCCCATGATGCTTTTAGATGAGGAAGAGGAGGAGCTGCTGTACCTTCATTTAGTTTTTGTTGTATTTAAATACGTCAAATATTTTAGTCACTATAGAAACAAACTTCCCACTAACACTTGTGAAACATTTTACTCTATGGAGGGATGATTCTTTAATAAAATGCATCAAACTTTCACTCAGACTCTGTTTTTTTCTTTTAATGGAATAGATATTCCAGTTCCTAAAGGGTGATGTTCGGCACGGTGTAAAAAGTAGTTCCAGGGTGATGTTCAGCACGGGGGAAAAAGTAGTTCCAGGGCGACGTTCGGCATGGTGGAAAAAGTAGTTCCAGGGTGATGTTCGGCACGGTGTAACATCTCTTCTTCTAACGTGTCTGGAAACTTCTGGGAAGTGAGGAGACCAGTTGCTGGAGTTTTAGGAGAGGAATGTTGTCCCATTTCTTAAGAGCTCCAGTATGTCATTTTGAGCTTTAGCCTTGTCTCACGCATACAGAGATTCCTCCTGCTTCTCTGAATCTTTATACACTGTTGATTAAGGTTCCTCAATTCTGTCCTACAAGGTCTGCAGTCTTGCAGGTTTTCTATGTTTTCCTGCTCCAACACACACCTCATAACACTGAACTGAGTAGCCCTGCTGTAGATGTTGAGAAGTTCAATCTTTAGTTTTACATTAAGGAACATTTTTCTGAAACTGTTCCAGTTTTAGATCCAGTTTGTCTCAGATCTTTCCATCTGAAAGACTGCCTCTCTGAAATGTTCCTTTTATACCCAGTCATGTTACTAACCTGCTGCCAGGTAACCTGGTTAGTTGTCAAATGTTTCTGCAGGTGTCATATGCCCCTGGTCTCCATCACTGATGGCTTCTGCAGCTTACATGTCGACAGATGGAACTGAGAAGAAGGGCCATACGAGTACTGATTTCAAGCATCAGAATCAGTGTCAGCAGGTGCTGCGTCTGTGTAGCTGAGTTCAAATATCTGCAGGATGATCATTTTACCTGCAACACGCTGAAATATCTGACCAGGAGACTCGTATATTAGATGCTGTTCCGATGTGGATCAGGTATAGGTGATCATGTGTAACCAATCCTAAATATACAAACAGTCTTGATGATAAAGAATCATAAATTAATTTTTAATCAGGATGTTTTCCCCATCAAACCTTTAACCCTTGTCAAATTTAGTACCATATTATGACCTTTGTGGCCAAAAGTGTCCATGCACAAAAATGCTATAAAATCGTCAAACATAAATATATTTTTCTCCTTTTTTTAAATATATAAATCATGTAAACAACCTCTATCCTGCTCAAAACTACCAAACATTCAAACAATTTTAGGATTTTAACCCTTTAAATGTGAGTTTGACTATCTGAATTACTGCTTCATTCATGACCAAAAAACACAACTGAATTATTTTCCATATAATAAATATTAGCAGGGAGGGTTTTTCATGGCGATTAGACATTTGCATGCATCAACAGTTAGCAACAAAATTTATTTGATTTATTTTGAATTTTTAATGTAGTGCTAGTAGTGGTACATGTGTACAAATACATCAGTATTTTTTCTGCTTTTTCATAAATCACTTGAACGCTTACAGATCTGTCAAAAAATACCAAACATTCAACCATTTAAAGACTTTTAACCCTTTAAATTCCTCTTTAGATATCTGAATTATTATCATTTTAAAAACACAGAAAATTAAACATTTTCTATAAAATAAATATTACAGAAACAGGCCACAAAACAGAGAAAAACATTGATGTTTGATGATGTTCTAGCAGTTTTTGTGTATGGACATTTTTGGCTCGAAGGTCATCGAATAGAACTAAATCCATCAACAGAGTATAAAATGTGATAGAAAAGGACACAGATTTAAATAATATGGCTAAAAAGAAGTGTTAAACTAATGCTACAAGCCACAACTCAGCCGAAATGACAAAAAAAAGGAGGGCTTGAGGGTTAAGAAACATTTACGTAGATGAAGATTTGAGGTTTGTCCTCACATGAAGCAGCATCGTTTTACTGTGAGGCTTGACAAGCAAAAGACAACCAAAAGAAGAGCAGTCTGTGATTCATTCTGTTTTATTTCCAGTTAAATTTGATCTCTGGACACCAAATTTCCAACGTCCGAATCCACGAGACAAAAATGAAAGCTCCTAATCTGAACTAGAAAACAGCAGGAATTACCTTTTAATTTAGTTTATATTTAAGTGAGGAGCATTAAACAGACATTAAACTGGGTTAAATTTCATGTTACATCTAAAAACGCTGAAATGCTAAACAAAATCATTAAAATGTGAAATGTCCTTTAAACATTCTACAGAGTGAGACCTCCTCTTTTATTTCTCGGCAGCTAAACCTGAATCAGCAGAAATTCTGGGGTTTTTCTCACGAGAAACCGCATCCCACCGAAGCATCGATCACCTCGCTGTAGTACCTTGGATTAAAATTCAGCTTTTCTTCTCTTTCTTCCTCTCAGCAGCCGAGTCCCACCGAGTTCGTCCACCTGCGCAGGTCACACGAGCCTCAGACCAGCAGGTCTGTCCTCGCCATCATCCCGGATAAAGTGCCTTTCGGTTCTGAGTCCAGAAGTTCTGCAGGGACTGATCTGGATCAGGAGGAATGGATCTGGTTCTGGTTCACGTCTCAGACCTGCTGGAGGTCTCATGTCTTTTCTGTCATCCAACATTGTGATTTTAACAGGAATCGGGTCAAATGTCACCTTCTCATCTGTCCATCGAGTCCTCAGACCTCCTCCTCCTCCTCGTCTTCATCATTGGGCTTCCTCCATTTAATGTTTAGAGATCCGTAGAAAACATTAGTCTTCGAAAGTAAAACCAGCCACAGAATGTCTGAAAAACCGGATCCATGTTAGTCCTCCATCATTTAGCAGGTTGGGCTTTAGGACCAGACGGTCCTGGTTCTGGTTTCTTCCATGAAACTTGTCAGTGAGCTCAAACAACAGAAGTAAAATTATTGATGAAAAGAGGGAACGTTCTGGTTCTCAGACTGGATCTGGACCCGGACTCCGGTCACAGAACATCGTCAGGGTTCTCCTGAACGGGCGGTCGGGTTTTACGTCTGCGAGGTCGCAGCGTGGTGAAGCAGGACGAGGCGGTGAGGGCGATCCTGCTCAGACCCACGTTCAGGCAGTGGACCTCGGAAGTAACTGGGACCTCGGCGAACAGGGCCCGGTCCCGGGACAGCGGGCTCGGACCACCGTCGCTGCTCTCGATGTCTTTCACGATGTTCAGAATCTCCTGACGCTCCGTCTGCCGGGTCATTCCCCGGATGTTCAAGATGGCCGACACGTGCTTCTTCCTGAACACACGGGGGGGGGGGGGGGTGAATAAAACAAATTAAATAAACTGAAATAAAAATATATGAATAGACTGAAAATGAGGACAATAAATAAACAGAAAACTGATCTGAAACGTTAAATAAAGTTTCAGATCAGGACTGAAGAAGAAGAAAAGCAGGAAAAAGATTGTAAAGATGGAGGAGATGAAGAGTAGAGACTAAAGAGAAGAAAACAACGTGTAACAGTTGTAATTGTGGAATGGCCCTTTAAGACTTCTTTTGGTCGTCTTCTAATGATGACGTCAGCAAGATGCTTCGAGAAGAGAGGAGATCGTCTTGCACTCGCTTGGACTGCAGACGGACATTTTGGGAGCTCAGCTCTTTTTCTTTCTTTTCCCCTCGTTGTGACGGACGTGTTGTGTGGCGCTGTTTTATTTATGTATGATGAGACAGTAGCCGTCCAACCCGGCTTTATATGGTTGATGAATGTCCTTTTATTAAAGAGCACGCGCTGTGGAATCTTCAGTACCAGTGTCGCTGTGAGTTTGTCAACCTTGTGGCAGCTTTATCTGGCTAACTGAGCTAATTCCCCACAACACGCTTCCCTGTTACAAATGAATGAAACAGTGATAAAGAGAAAATATTAGAATGATGAGGAAGAAGAAGAGGAAGAGGAGGAGTAGGAAGAGGAAGAAGAAAAGGAGGAGGAAGAGGTACCTGACATCTGGAAACTCCCTGACCAGAACTGCCACCTCCATCTGGATGGATGGGACGTCCTCCAGCTGGATGATCTCGGAGACGTGGGACAGAGCACCGTCCAACCAGCTGGACGGAGAATCCTGATGGATAGAAACAGAGATCAGTGACACAGCTGGACCTCCGACAACCAAAACCATCTGAACCGGGCCACCAGGGGGCGCCACCTTCACTGACCAGGTCTTTGAAGAGGACTTTGATCCGTTTGCCTTCATCTCTGAGCCGGCCAGCCATCCTCTTCCTCATCTTCATGGAGGTGCAGATGATTCGGCCTCTCATGACGGAGCGGAGGTACTCCATCACCACCCGCCGGTGGACCTCGGCCACCAGCAGCTGAGGGCGGAGACACAGCTGTTTCAGTGTGAGGGAGTCATGTGACCGCTCTGCAGGTTCGGTCAGCGTTGTCAAGGTTACCTGATACGGAGGCTTCTCCATCCTCTCATACTTCCTGAAGTCCTCCTTGATGAGCGCCTCGATCTGCTCGTATGGCTCCGTGTTGCTCAGCCACTTCCTCTTCACCAAACGCTCGAAGAACGGCTGGAAAACAAACAAACAAACGAACAAACAAACAAACATGACTTTGTTGTCAACTGGTTCTGTATTAATAAAGTTGAATTGAGCTGAACTCAGGCTTTTTCTCCAGAAATTAAAGGCTGTTTTCTAAGAGGAAGATTTATTTAATATAAACATGATTATGTACCAATTCAACTTTATTTATAACGTTCCCATTCACAAAAACTCTGCTCAAGGTATTTTACAGACCTCATCAATTCATTGTGATCCAACTACAACAAATCTACGTCAGACAAAGAGAAAAATGTGGAGTTTTTATTATTTATCTGTCCCTGGCCTCCACCTTAGATCTAACACATACACATGTCAGACATGAACCAAAGGAATCCTGCACAAAACAAACCAAACATGCATGTGCATATGTGTGTGCATATGTGTGTGTGTGTGTGTGTGTGTGTGTGTGTGTGTGTGTGTGTGTTATACCCTGATGTGCAGGTAGAGCCGTTCAGACAGGACCCTGACACCCTGCTGAACGATGTGATCCAGGGACCGGTTGGCTCGGCGTAGAGAGTCCTCGCTGACTGACGGGTCGCACTGAGCACAGCGCTGCACGAACCCTCTGCACATGCACAAAAACGTGCACAACAACATGTACAACAAGTTTTATGTTTCAGTGACTTCACAGGTCATCATGTTGACTTAAAGACTCCAACCTCAGTTAAATTTATTGTTTTTGCTCCCCAGAGACAGGCGGCACACATTTTTACAGTCTGAGAACGTTCCCAAAAAAAAAACAAGTAAAGTTTTAACATTTTTATGTGCAAACATTCTTCAAACACGCCCCCAAATTAATAAGCTAAAAGATGGTTGAGTGACTTGTTTCAGCCTGCAGGTCTGGAGTAAAAGTCGCTTCTTGTGTACCTGAAGCAAAAATTAAATCTCCATTTTTGGCCCTCAGGGACCCCACAGGAGTCTGGTCTGACTCTAAGTGTCATTTATGTCATTCGCTGGAGCAGAGCCATCATTTCTGGATCCAGAAGGCTCAGGTTCTGGACGAACCCTGGTTTTCTCTGAACCTGAGCCGAGCTGCTAAAGTTGAGAAACAGACGTCCCTGTTTGTACCTGAACGGAGGGCAGCAGTTGACCAGAGCGATGGTTTTGGAGACGTATCCGTCCTCATTGTCTCCGAACATCCCGCACTGCATTCCTTCATGAAACATCTCAACTTTACGCTGGAAGCTGCAACAAAATATGATGTTTAGCCCAAATAAAACTAAGACAGCTTTTAAATCCCCAGAAAAACAGAGGATTTCTACCTGGTTTGTTATTTTAAGATGAACTTTGTTCTAATTTGCTATGACTGAAAAAGGTGTCCCACGTGGATCTTTTCCAGGACAACCATTTGACAGGACGTTATTTTTAAATAAACAAGGGGAAACTCTCTTGGTTGGGTGCTGTATTTGGTTTTACGCTGATGATACAGCCATTAAACTGGGTTGGACTCCGGTCCCGTTCAGAATTGGTTTGAATCCTTGTAAAATGGGGACTACTTGTGACTTGGTAACTACAGATCAGGGGTAAGCAGCTTTGGTCCTACAGAGCCGCAGGTTTTCAATGTTTTCCTGCTCCACCACATCTGATTCTAATGAAACGGTTCCATCCGCTTATTAGGTTCTGCTCAGAGATGTTTTTTTATTTATTTGAATCATGTGTTGAAACAGGGAAACATCTCAAACCTGCAGGACTGTAGCCCTCTAGGACCAAACTGGCCTACATGGGATTTAGATCTACCAAAGTAAAGATTACATGTGGAGTTCCACAAGGCTCCACGTTGGACCCCTGTTGTATCTGAAATAACAGCACAACGGTTCTTTCTTTAGTCTAGATGATAGCTGCAATGGTCACACCTAAAGAAGAAGGCATTTGGAACGACTTCAGGCCCGTGTAAGTAAGTAAGTAAATGTTTATTTATATAGCACCTTTCAAGATAAAATCACAAAGTGCTTAACAATAAGATAAAACACTAAATAACAGTAATACAGAGAGAATAAAAACAAATAAAGCTAAGTAAAAGCAAGTTTAAAAAGATGTGTTTTTAGCTGCTTTAAAATCTCCCATTTTAAGTAAAACTTTTGTAAAAACCTGTTTTTTTTTATAAATTCTGTATAAGTGAATGTGACTAAAGTGTTAGAAACCAAGGTCCCGCTTCATCCAAACAAAACATTCAGAAGGAATGAGTTTACATTAGACTCAAAAATAGGTTTTAAATAATAAATTAACCAGATTTTGTTTACTGGAATAAAATGAAAGTTTCTGGATGATGAACTAATGACTGATTGTCTAACAGCCGCTATCACTAGTGAGCTGTAATGAACTGATATGAGTCCTGAGTCAGAAGGATTTAGGTATCATTGACTTTTCTGTGTGTGAGCCTTGAAAATGCGACTATACCTGAACAGGAAGTCGGTGAGGCCGTTGAGACTGCACTGGGCCACTCGGGAGCCCAAACTCCGGTTGACGGAGGCAGAACGATCCAGATCAATCTGCAGCCTCTGAGATGACAACAAACAGTCTTTAACTCAGCAGCTGTATCTGGTTATCACAACGTAAAGATACGTAGAACAAACACATTAACCAGGATCCGGTCCGATCCGTGGACAAACATCAGTGCTTCACTGAATACTATCAGATACTATCAAATACTACAGACATGACTGGACTACCCTAGTACATCTGAACGCCGCTCATTGTGAGCAACCTGTGGGGCTTCTGTTGTCTTTTGAAGACGTCGTTCTCCCGGCTTGGCATCAGAAACATGGCTCATGGTGCATCTACGACGCGTTTTATCCGACGTGTTTGTTTGGCTTCACCGCTCGACCGGCTCAGTCCTCGCTTCACCTCACACAGCAGCACAGAACAAACTGCATGTCCATGCCAAGGAGGAAAGACATCAGAAACCATCTTAGAGAAGCAGCTGTTGCTGCTTCAGTCTGCAAGGGTTAGTAAAGCAGACAGTTCAGTAATGAGTTGTTTTTAACCTTTAAACCCTCAATTTAGTTATGAGTTTATTTAAAGAAAATAAATTAATAAAGAAAATAAGTTAAAAAAAGGAAAAATACCAATAAAATTTAGTTAAATATTAAATAAACTGATAATAAATAGATAAAAAATAGCTATAAAACATACATAAAATAAATAAATAAATAAATTAGATTACATTAGATTAAAACAAATAAAACTGAAAAAGTCCAGAAGTGGTTTGTAAAACATTAATTGCGGAGCACCAAGAACGATCTCTTGGAAACTAATAATCAAATACTGATATCAGACTCAAGGGTCTGCAGGCCTGTGTTCAGTCTCTGAAGGTTTTCATTTCCGGGCCAGCAGGAGTCCATCATCCTACAGAGAGAACGATTATTCACAAGACAGCTGGTAATCTTCACAGGAGTGGACGTCCTGGTCCAGTCCAAGATCAGAGCAGGAAAACCCAGATCTCAGACTGTCCAGGCCTCAGTCAGCAGGTCAAATGTGAGTTCATGGCAGTCCAGTTAGAGAAGACTGAACCAGGCGGATCGAGACACACTTTCCAGCTCCTGCATGACTTTGGTCTTCTCAACGTTCTTAATTTGGCCACCAGAGGGCGCCAACAGTCCCCAGTGGAAATTAAGCTTTCTGAAACGTGTGTGTGTTTGTGTGTGTGTGTGTGTGTGTGCATGTGTGTGTAAATGTGAGCAATCAGGAAGAGTCTGATGTTGATTTTGGCTGCAGCTGAAGGCCGGAGTCAGAAAACAATCAGAAGAGTAAAAACAGTGGAATGGACCTTTTATGTAACACTTCACTCTGATTCAGCGTCTTTATTTAGACACACGGGAAACGCCGGTTTGAATCCATCCGGGCTGCGTCTGCATGTGCAGTAACCATGGTAACGTGGTGTGTTTGGCTCACCTGGATGACTGTTTCAGCCAAAGCGATGTGGTACTCTTCAACGTGCAGAGTCTCCATCCATCTCTTCTCCTCCTCCTCCAGGACCTGACTCAGCTCCGTGGTGACTGTAGCCTGAACAGGGAGGAGCCGAGCATCGAATCAAACACACCTCACTCTTCATTTTACTGAACAGGAGTGACAATCTTCTGTTTCTGGCATTTATGAGTTGGTTTGATACCCGGACAGAGTTGAGACAGTCCAGCTCCAGTCTGTCCACCGTCTCTGGAGGCAGCAGAGGACCCAGCTGAGACCGGCTGAATGGACTCGTGATGCACACCGTCCCCAGAACGTCTCTGAAAACACAAAGAGGTCAGAGCAAGCAGCGTCCTGGTGGGGTGTGTGTGTGTGTGTGTGTGTGTGTGTCTGTCTACCTACTGACTGGACTTATTTATAATAATCACTGCGATCATTAATGAAATTTTTATGTAAATATAATATTACATACATACATGATATTACATATCATCATTCTTTAGTTTCACTTTTTTACTATTTAATGCAAACTCGGTTCTTCAGGTGTGTGGCTCATAAACCAAGAGGTTCCGGTTCTGATCCGGGTTTGTACCTGTTGTAGATGTTGTGCAGCCAGTCCAGCAGGGAGTAGATGTCCGAGGTCTCCAGCTGCTGCTCCGTGATGGTCTTCAGGCGGCTGGAGACGGCCTGGTGGTAACTCTCCACATACACCTGGATGGAGGTGAAGACGGAGGTGAGGATGGAGGTGAGACGGAGGTGAGGATGGAGGTGAAGACGGAGGTGATGATGGAGGTGAAGACGGAGGTGAGGATGGAGGTGAAGACGGAGGTGAGGATGGAGGTGGAGACGGAGGTGAGGATGGAGGTGAAGACGGAGGTGAGGATGGAGGTGAAGACGGAGGTGAGGATGGAGGTGAGACGGAGGTGAGGATGGAGGTGAAGACGGAGGTGAGGATGGAGGTGGAGACGGAGGTGAGGATGGAGGTGGAGACGGAGGTGAGGATGGAGGTGAAGACGGAGGTGAGAATGGAGGTGGAGACGGAGGTGAGGATGGAGGTGGAGACGGAGGTGAGGATGGAGGTGGAGACGGAGGTGAGTATGGAGGTGAAGACGGAGGTGAGGATGGAGGTGGAGACGGAGGTGAGGATGGAGGTGGAGACGGAGGTGAGGATGGAGGTGAAGACGGAGGTGAGGATGGAGGTGGAGACGGAGGTGAGGATGGAGGTGAAGACGGAGGTGAGGATGGAGGTGGAGACGGAGGTGAGAATGGAGGTGAAGACGGAGGTGAGGATGGAGGTGGAGACGGAGGTGAGGATGGAGGTGAAGACGGAGGTGAGGATGGAGGTGGAGACGGAGGTGAGGATGGAGGTGAAGAAGTTAAAGTTTTTATTATTTTTGTTTCTTCTGAAACGTCGACATAAAAAACCTCAATGACCCGAACCAATAAAAATGTGTCATTTCTCCTTCTGATCCTTAACTTCAAAATTCTCCTCATTACATTCAAAGCACTCCACAATCTGGCTCCTCCATATATATCTGATCTCCTGCACATTGCCACTCCGATCCGTTCACTTCGCTCCTCCTCCTCTCTCCAGCTCCTTGTCCCCCCTGCCCGTCTCGTCACTATGGGGAGCCGAGCATTCAGCCGCTCTGCTCCCCATCTCTGGAACTCTCTTCCCCCTGACATCCGTACCACAGACTCTCTTCCTCTCTTCAAATCACAACTCAAAACACATTTGTTCAGACAGTCCTATGTCATCTAGTCATTCTCCATCTTGCTGTTTTCCTCCATTCTGTTTAGTTTTGTACTTATTGTTTTTAACTGTTTTAATGTTTGTTTTGTACATAGTGGTTTTTAAACTATTTTAATGTTCCTTTGTACAGTGTCCTTGGGTGTTTTGAAAGGCGCTTTTAAATAAAATGTATTATTATTATTATTATTATTTAGGTCCAGTTTCAGTTAAACTCTGAGTTACCTTCATAAAACAACCAAATGAAAAACACGAACAAAAAGAGTCTGCAGAACATCACCACTGCATGTTCTTTGCACATGTTCCCGCTGCACATGTTCCCACTGCACATGTTCCCACTGCACATGTTCCCGCTGCACATGTTCCCACTGCACATGTTCCCGCTGCACATGTTCCCGCTGCACATGTTCCCACTGCACAAGTTCCCGCTGCACATGTTCCCGCTGCACATGTTCCCACTGCACATGTTCCCACTGCACATGTTCCCGCTGCACATGTTCCCACTGCACATGTTCCCACTGCACAAGTTCCCGCTGCACATGTTCCCGCTGCACATGTTCCCACTGCACAAGTTCCCGCTGCACATGTTCCCGCTGCACATGTTCCCGCTGCACATGTTCCCACTGCACAAGTTCCCACTGCACATGTTCCCGCTGCACATGTTCCCACTGCACAAGTTCCCACTGCACATGTTCCCGCTGCACATGTTCCCGCTGCACAAGTTCCCGCTGCACATGTTCCTGCTGCACATGTTCCCACTGCACATGTTCCCGCTGCACATGTTCCCACTGCACATGTTCCCGCTGCACATGTTCCTGCTGCACATGTTCCTGCTGCACATGTTCTGGCTGCACATGTTCCTGCTGCACATGTTCCCGCTGCACATGTTCCCGCTGCACATGTTCCTGCTGCACATGTTCTGGCTGCACATGTTCCTGCTGCACATGTTCTGGCTGCACATGTTCTTTGCACGTTTTCTGCACATGTTCTGACTGCATGTTTTGTTTGCACATGTTCTAAATGGACGTTTTCTAACTGCACCTACTCACTGCAACTTTTCTCTGCACATGTTCTAACTGCACCTTTTCCGGCTGCACTTGTTTTTACTGCATGTTTTCTTTGCACATGTTCCTGAAAAAACCCAGTTCAGTAGTAGAAATCAGTAGATTTGTACTATTCTGTGTTTGTGTTATTTGTCATCTGATTCCAGGTGTTAATCTTTGTTTTTTCTATCCAGGTGTGCTCTCACCTGGAAGGGCTGGTACTCTTCTGGGTAAATGGAGATCAAGTTCCTGTTGGCGGCCCCCAGGTCCTCCACTACTCGGGCCCGGAACCGGTCCAGGTATTTTCCCAGCTCTCCATCTGTGAACTCCTCTTTCTGAGGCAAGGAGCTGTTGGCCGTCTCCTCCACCGCCTCCCTCCACCTCTGCTTAAGGCGGCGAGGCCTCGGGCCCCCGAGGACCGCTCCGTCTCTGAGGGCCCAGTCTTTGTCAGCCTGCTCCTCCTGCTGCAGCACCTGAGATGAAAACGCAGGAACTCATCATCTTGTTTTTCCTACAGGAAACAACACCTTGACTCCAGAAAGTTCTGCCTCACCTGAACCACCAGGCCCAGGTTGGGCCCCGCCGTCGGGGACCGCAGCGACTCCCGGACCACGGCCCACAGCTCCTTCTGCAGCTCCTCATACAGCAGCTCCACATCCTTGGCCTTCCTCCGCCCACCATCTTTGACTCCGGGGCTGGTGGCATCTTCCGGCTCAGCGGACTCGTTGCATTCCTGCTCCAGCTCCAGGATGTGGGTGTCGGCCAGGAACAGGTCGCGCTTCTTCACCAGCTGCAGGATCTCCAGGACTGAAGGAGACACAGAAGCACAGCGGTGGGGATGAGGAAGAGAAGGACGATGAGGAAGAGGAAGAGGAGGAAGAGGTGTTCAGATGTTCAAAGACAAGAAATGTTTAAATGAAATATCAGAGACAAAAGATGAAGGTAATGGAAGCTTTGCACTTCCTGCAGGTCTATGATGATGATGATGATGATGATGATGATGATGACCATGTGATGGACAGGTGACCTGACCCATTTTTCGCCCAGCACCAGCTGGGTTAGGCTCCGCCCACTTGTTGACCCTGAAGCGGATACAGGAGCAGAAGCTGAAGTCTGTCAGACTGAGGTCGTTCAGGGAGACTCGCCTCATCCTGTCAGGGCCGTGATGTCAGCAGATGATGTCAGCAGATGATGTCATCATCCAGACTGATGTGTTTAAGTGAGTCTGTCACTCCTGAACTTTTTTGGTGTCAACCTTTCACTTCTTGTTTCAGAGTTGGAGTCATCCGACGGGCGTGGACTGGTGGCGCCACCACAGAACCTGAACAGAACCACACCGGGTCTCACGGGACTCGCTCATGTGTGACCAAAGTCATGAGTGTGCGTGTCCACATCGAGTGTGATGCAAAGATGTGAAACTGTTGTGATGCATTTACTGCCCATCTGGGTCTGTTTGGTTCTGCTGCACCAGAACGGTCCCACAGAGCAATGACATGACGACTGATTGGATCAGAAAACACAAATTTTCATCAGTGACCTGAGCTGAAATATCATCATCATCATCATGAGGAAGGACACTGCAGCTGACACACAAACAGGAAATTAATCTTCTCTGGGACGACACCCCCGTCACAGCAAAACGTTTCTTCGTTGCTGAGAAAGTGAAGCCATCCAGATGTTTTCATCATCCTCAGGAAGAGAGGATCACACACACACACACACAAACACGTGCATGCACAGAAACACACACATGCTGCTGCTGATGCACTTTGAGACTAAAGAAAAACGAGAATTTCTCACTTTCTACTGGAAACAAAAGACAAAAAGTTTATTATGAGATTCTCATCATGAATGCAGCCGATAAACCTGCAGCAACTGTGTGATGCAAAACCTCTGAGGAAGATTTCCCCACCTGGTTCATCTATCACACCAGGATTAAAAAGGTGCGGCCCGGTACTAGAAGGCGGACGGTGGCTCTCTAGGATCATTGCTGATGTCTTTCCTCCGTGGCTAACGCAGAATTAGCGCGGCGCCTGAGCTACGAGGGAATGCCGACGCCTTTACGTTAAAACAGAAATAGAAGCTGAGGCGCAGACGGGTGTAGCTGCTGTAAAACTAGACAAAGTTATACAACAGCTATAACAACATGCTCCAGGACATGCAGACACCATGTTAAACACACACACACACTCTCTCCATACATCACCCCATGTGTGTGTGTGTGTGTGTGTGCACCTTCCTCTTAAACACAGCTCTCATTGTTCGCTTGCAGCCCTGAAAGGAAATCTATTCCAGCTGGAAGGATTTAGCCCCGCCCACCACACCCTCTTCCTCATACCACCATCATCATCACCTCCTCTCCCTCCTCTGACTCCATGCCAGGGTGAACCCAACCTCTTGCTCCATCGTGGTAAAGTTTTCCTCAGGTGAACCAATCAGAACGCTCCGTTTCCTCTGCATGTTTGTAGGTGAGCTGAGTCCTGCACTCCTATTGGTCGATATAATTCAGGACCGAGCTGCTTTTCCTCAGCATGCAACCTCTCATTGTTCTGAGGTAAACACCAGAAATTCATGCGGGTTCCTGAACGCCTCACGGCTGTTGGCTCCAAATAGAATCTGAATGATCTGGGTGCTCATTTATAAAACTCTGCGTAGGATTCCTACTAAAAGTGGACGTCCGCCAAGAATCCAGAGTTTGCGTAAGCAACAAAATATTCTGATTTATAAAACCGTGCGTGCGCACAGGTGCAAGCAATTTTCCCTTTATAAATCACACTCTGCCTGAAAGCTTGCGCAAGTGAATTCTGCTGCTAGCCCGCCCCCTACACGCCCACATTCTACTATAAATGGTCAATGCAAAGCACCTCATGGACATTTCTGCATATAAATAAACCAGCTGATCTCTGCTATTTAAACCTAAATCATGGCAACCGAAAAGACGAGGAAGCGTAATTTTACGGAGACGGAGGTGGAGGTACTTGTTGGTGAGGTGGAGGCTCGCAAAAACATATTATTTGGCGGCCTCGGTAGTGGCATCAGCAACAAACGGAAAACAGAAGAGTGGCAACACGTTGTTGCAGCTGTCAATAGTGTGGGGGTGACGGAGAGGTCCGTGCCAGACATTAAAAAAAAGTGGTCGGATCTCAAGGTGGAGGCAAAGAGGAGGATGGCACGCCACCGCCAGGGAATGTGTGCCACAGGCGGGGGTCCTGCCACACCAAACCCCACGCCGCTGGAGCTGAAAATAGCCTCCATTCTTGGGCCCGCAAGCATCTACGGCATAGTGCCAGAGAATGAGGGGGACACAGACCAGGCGGACGCCACAGCAGAGACCGGTAAATGATTTAATTTAACAGCCATGTAAAAAGCAGCGAATAACATTTTTTTTTTTATCTCCAGTCACTCTACAGATGGAGGCAGTGGGTGAGGAGATCCCCGGTACATCCACAGAGGAGATGGTCAGACCCACCACGAGTGCGCCCCGGGCGCACGGCACAGCTGGAGGTGGCCGCGTGCTGACAGATGCGGTCCTCCAAACACAAAGGGACACCATCGACGCTGTGAAGGAAATTCGTGATGAATTACATCAAATCCGTCATGTAATTAGCGGAATGTGTGCTGTACTGTCTGAAATTTCCACGTCATTAAAAGAACTTGTTAAAAAATGAGATTTGCCTACTGTATTCCTTTCACAAACGCTGCATGACTTGCTGACGTAGCCTGGCTCCCCGTTGGTGGTCTTCATGCCGGGGAGGGGGCTGTGCGTCAGGATCCTCATGGTGAATGGGAGGGAGGCCAGGTGGGAGGGGAACACCATTCCTCAGTGCCACGTTGTGCAGGACACCACACGACATGATGATCCTGCACACCTTATTGGGCTGGTAGAGAAGTCTCCCCCCCCGACGCATCAAGACACCGCCACCGGTTTTTAAGGAGGCCGATGGCTCGCTCCACAACAGAGCGCGCACGAACGTGGACGGAATTGAAGCGCGCCTCCTCTGCGCTTTGCGGGTTCGCAAAAGGCGTGAGGAGCCAGCGTCTCAGGGGATAGCCACTGTCACCTGCAGAACAGAGACTTTGTTGAGATTTCCACAGTGTATGTTGATACTTACCGAGAAGCCACCCATCCCGCGAAGCACCTGCCTGCAGTCTATTCCCTACACTGCTGTGTGCCAGGATGAATGAATCATGGGTTGACCCAGGCCACCGTGCCACTAAATTTGTCAGAAGCAAGTTTGAGTCGGAAATGACTTGCACGTTAACTGAATGCACATTTTTTCGGTTAACGTAGACAAACTCATTCTGACTTGGAGCCCTTATAGCAACGTGAGTGCAGTCAATCGCGCCGATTACATTTGGGAAACCGGTTGATGCTGCAAATTGCCTTTTAATGTTGGCCTGTTCCCCTACAGTGTATGGAAACTTTATGTATCGACTGCTCATTTTTATAATGCCATCCAAAACGGCAGGCATTACATTACTCAGCGATGGCTGAGATATTCCAGACCTAAAATGGAATGTAACAACTTATTGAAACCCACTGAGTGTTGGGCTGGAACATGTCAGCTTAGATTAAATTAAAATTACCTGTCGGCTAATTCCCGCTGGAAAGAGCCGGTTGCCAGAATCCCGAGAGTTGTCAGCACCTGCATATGCGCGGGTATGGCATGGTTCCGGCGGGTTGATCGCTCCAACACTGGGCCCAACTCAGCACATAGATTTAAGAGCACTGCTCTAGGAAATCTAAATCGGCATATCAGCCAGTCATCATCGTTGGCCAGGAAATCTTGATGGTCTCTAAAAACTCTCTCCATCCTGATCCTGCCGTTTGCGTAATCTTCAAGGAGTGCCAGCGCATCCATTGTGAAGTTCTGCATTACGCACGGTCGTAATTCACCTATTTATGTTTACTCAGTAATTACACTCATTACTACACACCTTGTCACAATTAGGCTTCTGTGAACAAATGAGTGCATTTGCTTTACGATCAAAACAAGTAAGACCATACTGCACTGACAACATTAAATTCCTATGGGGTGCCTATAAGTCGGCTACAGGTATGATTTCAGGAACGCATCTATATTTCAGGCTTCTGTGTTTATGATTCTATGGCACTAGTGTCGGATATGATGGCATGATGGCATGCATGAATGAAGGTGAAGTTCATCACCTCACCAGCAGCACCGCCAGTTTCCCGTCTCCAAAATGTTCGTAAGCAAGTTTCAGAGTTTACGTACCGGTACGCACATTTTCCCGCCACGTTAGTTTTTATAAATCAGAAACTTTCCGTAGAAAGTCACTTACGCCGCTTTTTGTGCGTAAGCAAGCTTTATAAATGAGCACCCTGGACTGTAATTTGCAGGTTGAGCTTCACGGGTGTGAAAACCGTCCAGTTTCCTGAGAACTTGGTGAACTCTGAGTGAAAGTGAAGAAGCTGCTGAGTCAGAACATCTACCTGCTTGTGTGTGTGTGAACAGTAGAAGCATTGTGTGAGTGTGTCCAGGCTGTAATCCGAGTTGTGTTTTTACATTTTTCTCCTCCTCAGTCGTCCGGAGGTTCAGCTGGAGGACGGAAACACACTTTCTGACTGATCACATGACAGATCAGCTGTTTCTGGCCAATGAAAGATCACAACTCAGAGTTATCTGATAATTGGCCACTGATTGGCCAGGACCGAGGACAGCTCATTCACCACAAGCAAACATCAGAGGATGGATGGATGGATGGGTGGATGAGTGGATGTGTGGATGGGTGGATAGGTGGATGGATGGATGGATGGGTGGATAGGTGGATGGGTGGATGAGTGGATGTGTGGATGGGTGGATAGGTGGATGGATGGATGGATGGATGGATGGATGGATGGATGGATGGATAGGTGGATGGATGGATGGATGGATGGATGGATGGATGGATAGGTGGATGGATGGATGGATGGGTGGATGGATGGACGTTGGACAGCTGCCTCACAAATATTTCCTCTTCAGTTATTTTCCTCTGAACACAGTTTAACCTGAAAGAGAAACTGAACAAACTGGACATGGATTCCATTTTATCATTTAGTTTGGATGAATCTAAAAACTGGATCAGAGACTTTAAAGCTACAGAATGATTCTGGTCTCATTTTACAGAAAAATGTGAGAAGAACTGGGGACGTCCCATGATGCACTGGGCTCCTCTCTGATGGAGGTTTTCCTTCCTGGTCCTGGTCCTGATGGAGGTTTTCCTTCCTGGTCCTGATGGAGGTTTTCTTCCTGGTCCTGGGCCTGATGGAGGTTTTCCTTCCTGGTCCTGATGGAGGTTTTCCTTCCTGGTCCTGGTCCTGATGGAGGTTTTCTTCCTGGTCCTGGTCCTGATGGAGGTTTTTCTTCCTGGTCCTGATGGAGGTTTTCCTTCCTGGTCCTGATGGAGGTTTTCTTCCTGGTCCTGGTCTTGATGGAGGTTTTTCTTCCTGGATCTGGTCCTGATGGAGGTTTTCTTCCTGGTCCTGGTCCTGATGGAGGTTTTTCTTCCTGGTCCTGGTCCTGATGGAGGTTTTTCTTCCTGGTCCTGGTCCTGATGGAGGTTTTCCTTCCTGGTCCTGGGCCTGATGGAGGTTTTCCTTCCTGGTCCTGATGGAGGTTTTCCTTCCTGGTCCTGGTCCTGATGGAGGTTTTCTTCCTGGTCCTGGTCCTGATGGAGGTTTTTCTTCCTGGTCCTGATGGAGGTTTTCCTTCCTGGTCCTGATGGAGGTTTTCTTCCTGGTCCTGGTCTTGATGGAGGTTTTTCTTCCTGGATCTGGTCCTGATGGAGGTTTTCTTCCTGGTCCTGGTCCTGATGGAGGTTTTTCTTCCTGGTCCTGGTCCTGATGGAGGTTTTTCTTCCTGGTCCTGGTCCTGATGGAGGTTTTCCTTCCTGGTCCTGGTCCTGATGGAGGTTTTTCTTCCTGGTCCTGATGGAGGTTTTCCTTCCTGGTCCTGGTCCTGATGGAGGTTTTCCTTCCTGGTCCTGATGGAGGTTTTCTTCCTGGTCCTGGTCTTGATGGAGGTTTTTCTTCCTGGATCTGGTCCTGATGGAGGTTTTCCTTCCTGGTCCTGATGGAGGTTTTCTTCCTGGTCCTGGTCCTGATGGAGGTTTTCTTCCTGGTCCTGGTCCTGATGGAGGTTTTCTTCCTGGTCCTGGTCCTGATGGAGGTTTTCTTCCTGGTCCTGGTCCTGATGAAGGTTTTCTTCCTGGTCCTGGTCCTGATGGATGTTTTCTTCCTGGTCCTGGTCCTGATGGAGGTTTTCCTTCCTGGTTCTGGTCCTGATGGAGGTTTTCTTCCTGGTCCTGGTCCTGATGGAGGTTTTTCTTCCTGGTCCTGATGGAGGTTTTCCTTCCTGGTCCTGGTCCTGATGGAGGTTTTCCTTCCTGGTCCTGATGGAGGTTTTCTTCCTGGTCCTGGTCTTGATGGAGGTTTTTCTTCCTGGATCTGGTCCTGATGGAGGTTTTCTTCCTGGTCCTGGTCCTGATGGAGGTTTTTCTTCCTGGTCCTGGTCCTGATGGAGGTTTTCCTTCCTGGTCCTGGTCCTGATGGAGGTTTTCCTTCCTGGTCCTGGTCCTGATGGAGGTTTTCCTTCCTGGTCCTGGTCCTGATGGAGGTTTTCCTTCCTGGTCCTGATGGAGGTTTTCTTCCTGGTCCTGGTCTTGATGGAGGTTTTTCTTCCTGGATCTGGTCCTGATGGAGGTTTTCCTTCCTGGTCCTGATGGAGGTTTTCTTCCTGGTCCTGGTCCTGATGGAGGTTTTCTTCCTGGTCCTGGTCCTGATGGAGGTTTTCTTCCTGGTCCTGGTCCTGATGGAGGTTTTCTTCCTGGTCCTGGTCCTGATGAAGGTTTTCTTCCTGGTCCTGGTCCTGATGGATGTTTTCTTCCTGGTCCTGGTCCTGATGGAGGTTTTCCTTCCTGGTTCTGGTCCTGATGGAGGTTTTCTTCCTGGTCCTGGTCCTGATGGAGGTTTTCCTTCCTGGTTCTGGTCCTGATGGAGGTTTTCTTCCTGGTCCTGGTCCTGATGGAGGTTTTTCTTCCTGGTCCTGATGGAGGTTTTCCTTCCTGGTCCTGGTCCTGATGGAGGTTTTCCTTCCTGGTCCTGATGGAGGTTTTCTTCCTGGTCCTGGTCTTGATGGAGGTTTTTCTTCCTGGATCTGGTCCTGATGGAGGTTTTCTTCCTGGTCCTGGTCCTGATGGAGGTTTTTCTTCCTGGTCCTGGTCCTGATGGAGGTTTTCTTCCTGGTCCTGGTCCTGATGGAGGTTTTCCTTCCTGGTCCTGGTCCTGATGGAGGTTTTCCTTCCTGGTCCTGGTCCTGATGGAGGTTTTCCTTCCTGGTCCTGGTCCTGATGGAGGTTTTCCTTCCTGGTCCTGGTCCTGATGGAGGTTTTCCTTCCTGGATCTGGTCCTGATGGAGGTTTTCCTTCCTGGTCCTGATGGAGGTTTTCTTCCTGGTCCTGGTCCTGATGGAAGTTTTCTTCCTGGTCCTGGTCCTGATGGAGGTTTTCTTCCTGGTCCTGGTCCTGATGGAGGTTTTCTTCCTGGTCCTGGTCCTGATGGAGGTTTTCCTTCCTGGTCCTTTTGGGGGTTTTCCTTCCTGGTCCTGGTCCTGATGGAGGTTTTCCTTCCTGGTCCTGGTCCTGATGGAGGTTTTCCTTCCTGGTACTCACCATTAGCTAAGCAACTATTTTTATGGTTTATGTGAAGCCAGTTATTGTAAACTAGAGTGATGTGGATCATACCTGGACGTTGGTGAATGGGATCATGTCAGTAAAGGCACCTTGCGATGACTTTGTCGTGAATTGGTGCTGTATGAATAAAGCTAAACTCAATCTTATGAAACTTTCCTGTGTCACTTCTTGGTCAGAGCATTCCGGCCTGTTGGCTGCAGGAGCTTCAGGACGCGACCGCTCATGTCAGACTTAGCTGTGGTTCCTGACAGGAAGTCAGCACACTGCTGATGGCGGACCAGTAACCGGCCTGAATCTAATCAGCTGTCTGAGGCTGACAGCCAACGCTGTAGCAGAGCTGAAGAATCCTCCGGACCCGGTCCGCGTGGTTCCTGCTGGCGAAGCTGATAAGCCACAGCTGCATGATGATCACTCAGCTCTGATGTGGCTGACGTATCAGCCGGCGTTTCACAGTTCTGAGTCTGAAATTCCCGTCTCATATTCCAGCTTCTAGTCCTGCAGGGACACGCCGGTAACATGAGTGGATTAATGAAACACACCGACTTGGTCAAGGGTAAATTCCACATGGGAACATTACGCCAGTCTTTCAGCACCCTCTCCAACCCCCTCCCCTCGTTAAGACCTGGAGGCAGCAGATTCCAGGTACTCACAAAAACCACGAGTCTCCTGAAAGCTGGACTTTCTTTGTAGCATGAGCTGATGGAAACACCTCCGCATCAACATGCAGGACAACTCTGAGGCTGAAAATATTTCAAGCACATATTCACGACGGCAATCAGGTCCATGGTGGACATGACCGTCCACATCCAGGACGGTCACGTCCAGAGAACCGTAACCATGGGAACAATATGGGATCATCACATCAGGTCAGGGGAGCTGTGGCTGGTAAAGACACAAGTAAATTAGATTTAAGCTCACAGCGTCCCCCCACGCTGCCTCTACAGTCGTCTTCAGGACGCTGCAAACTAGAAGCTGTGACAAACAGCAGATGTAATTAAAATCAACTATAATCCCATCCTGACACATCATCCTGGGACATTCTGGGACTCTGAGCTGCTAACCTTGGATGTGTTACCATGTCAACGCTGCAAAATATATGTTTTAACCCTTGACAGTGATGTTTATAATGTATATATGTGCAAAAAGGTGGTAGTAGAGCAAAGAAAGTCAAAATAAAAACCAATGAATGAAGACGAGGAGACAAGCTGCAGGTGTCCGATGGTTTGGATCAGACCAACGATATTAAATACAACTTTCTGGTACAGTTACTTTGATCTTTTTAACAGTTAAGAATAGAGCAGCAACACATCTGGAAAAAGTTGGACCAGGAGCAACAAAAGGCTGGAAAAGTACCTGGTACAAACCAGAAACACCTGGAGGAGCATCTGACAACTAATCATCCCTGAAACCCACTAATGCAGGTTAAAGCTCCATCATGCAGAGAAGAAGCCAGATGTGAAGAGGATCCAGAACCAGCTTCTTCCGTCTTCTCTGGACCAAAGCTCATTTAAAATGGTCTGAGGCAAAGTGGAAACCTGGATGAAGATGTGAACTAGTTTGTGGAAAGCATGGACGGCGTGTCCTGCAGACTAAAGAGGAGAGGGAGCATCCAGCTTGTTATCAGTGGACAGGTGAAAAGCTGCATCTCTGATGGGATGGGGCTGCATTAGTGCCTATGGCGTGGGCAGCTTCCACATCTGTGAAGCTCCATCAATGCTGAAAAGTACATGGAGGTTTTAGAGCAACATCTGCTCCCATCCAGACAACGTCTCTTTCAGGGAAGACCTTGCAGATTTCAGCAAGACGATGCTGAACCACATCCTGCATCCATCACAGCAGCTTCACAGGAGAAGATATGAGGCCAGATCAGTCTCAATAAGAATGAACTCACGCCAGGTGTTTCACAAATGCACATGCTCTGGTTTGCATTCGTATTTCAGAATCGGAAATGCACACAATCTGTTTCACAAATGCACACGCTGTGGTTCACAAATATAATTTTGAGGCACACTTGTAAGATTATACGAATTGCTGAACGTGCATTTACGAACTGCTTCTCATTTGTGAACATCTCTGCATTCGTGAGAGAATTCTCTGCGGTGGATTTTGAGACTCCCCTGACGCCGCAGTGTAACGAATCTCACCATTGGTTGACTAATCTGTCAATCAAATTTCCGAGTGTGATTGACAGATTCATCAGTCAATCAGGTGTGTTTGCATTCAGCCAATCATACTGCTACTTACATTTTCTCCACACTTTTAGACCTGTCGCAGAGCTAATACTGCTATTTGAGCATGGTAGTTAAAGTCCAACTAGCGGGCAGACATGGAGGAGACGCAACAATCACAACCTGTAAGTAACACATTTATCTTACATTCCCTCGTTGTAGATCATGTAATGTTATCGAATTAACTGATTGACTGATGAATCTGTCAATCACACTCGGAAATTTGATTGACAGATTAGTCAACCAATGGTGAGATTCGTTACACTGCGGCGTCAGGGGAGTCTCAAAATCCACCGCAGAGAATTCTCTCACGAATGCAGAGATGTTCACAAATGAGAAGCAGTTCGTAAATGCACGTTCAGCAATTCGTATAATCTTACAAGTGTGCCTCAAAATTATATTTGTGAACCACAGCGTGTGCATTTGTGAAACAGATTGTGTGCATTTCCGATTCTGAAATACGAATGCAAACCAGAGCGTGTGCATTTGTGAAACACCTGGCGTGAGTTCATTCTTATTGAGACTGATCTGGCCTCATAAGAAGAGTCCGGCTGCTGAACTGGCCTGCCTGCAGTCCAGACCTTTCACCAGTACACAACATCTGGAGCATCACTGAAGCAGGAATCCAGCAACCAAGGTCCAGGACTGTAGAGAAGCTAGAATCCTGCATCAGACCAGAATGGGACGACATTCCTCTCCAGCTGTACGTATTCTTCTTCATACAGCTCAGTTTTGTATCTGTCAGGTTCATGGACGTACAACCTGCAGGAGTTGATCTTATCAGCAGCATCACAGCAGTGATGATGGTTTGTTCTCTACCAGCAGACCCACAAACACACAGCTCAGATTCTCTGAACAAACCAACAAATATTTGATTTCACAACAGAAATCTGTGCGTTGGTCGGCTGAGCTTTAAAACAGTCCAGCTGCTTCCATCACACGGACGGAAGCTTCCAGATCGTCCTCACCGCTGCCTGTTTGGATGTGTTGTAATCACACGCTGTGGAAAGGAGACGGATGACGGCACTCGTCTGATTAATGTTTACCAGGCAGGCATCACTCTGCTCCATCTGTGATGAGATTTTATGGAACATTAGCTCTGAACTCTGGATGAGGATCATTGTAGTGCTGCAACAGGACCAGGCAGGTCCGGTGGTCATGCAGCAGTGCTGAGCGGAGCGAGCTGCATACCTGCAGCATGCAGCTCCTTAACCGTAACCATGGGCTCGGTTCTCAGCTTCAGAACATGAGAAGTCAGAATGCATGACGACGAGCAGCCAAACACAGAGTCAAGCTGAGGTCAGCAGAGCGCCTGAACTCCTCACAGGAACACCGTTAGACTGTAGGAGCTGGACCCTGAACGCAACACCCAAGGAAATGTCTTCATTTGGCACTTTAACTAAACGTAACAAAGAAAAGATCATATCATACATGTATGTTCAATTCATTACCAGTGATAACTCAGAATACTTATCATAATGCAAAAGGTGGCCACTAGGGGGCAGAAGACACGCATCACATTGTATAAACAGGGTTTGGGGAAAAGTTTTTACCAATAAGTAAAAAAACTGCATAAATCAGAGCTGAAACATCAGACTGTAAAGAGTTCTTCTCGGTTTTACAGAAAACTGAGCATCATCTTCGATCTCTTGAAGGAGATTTTTATCCAGTTTATGTGCAGCGCAGTTTTCTTCTGGACATTTAGGATCTGTATCAGGTAAATGTAGACAAAGAAAGACCCTACCAAGCATCACCATCCAAACCAAACACAGTTCAGACCCCCAGCAGTTCTATGTGAATGTAGAAAGCAGGAGAACATCTCTGTCCATTTTAGAGCTTCAGCTAGTTTCTGCACACAAACATGAGTCACATGACAGCAGAGACTCTGCTCGTTCCGGAGACGTCCGTCTCATCACGGTGGGACAGAAACTCTGGAGCTAGCAGCCAGAACCAGAAACCAGGTCTTACTGCTGCTGTTAGTGGTGAAAAGTTTGATTCCAGCTCTAAAAACTCTGCTAACGTGTTCTTGTTTGACATGAACCATGAAGGTCCTGCTGGTTGCCATGGAGACGCAGGAGGTTTTATAGTGAAGGCTTCTCTTCCTATCATGGACTTTGTTGGCTTCACGTCGCTCTGGATTCGTTCACTCTGCAGCTCAGTTCCGATTTTTTGCTCATATGTGACTCATTTTGGATTTTTTAATGACAGTCTGAACGGCACAAACCCGACCCAGACCACCTCCCTATGTGGTCCTAGTTCGGATACGCATCCGATCTGTGTGGAAGCGACCTCTGTCTGAACAGTCGCGTCGCATTTCATCCGACTTTGGCGTCACAGAAGTCAGACGAACATCACAATTCTGTGTTGTTATATGGTAATGGTCTGTACTTATAAAGCACTTTAACCCAAAGCGCTTTACATATACATTACACACACATTCACACACACACATTCACACACACATTCACACACACGTTCACACACACACATTCACACACACGTTCACACACTGATGGTGGAAGCTGCCATGCAAGGCGTTGAATCACGACTCATCAGGAGCAAATCTTTCTTCAGTGCTAGTTTAGGTGTGATGGTGACGTTTTTATTAATGGGGACTTTCACATTTTTCATCTTCTTTTCCGTAAGTTTTCAAATGTTTTCTTTACTTTCACTTTATCAAAACATGAAGATGTCAGCGTGATGAAGATCTCAGCGTGATGAAGATGTCAGCGTGATGAAGATGTCAGCGTGATGAAGATGTCAGCGTGATGAAGATGTCAGCGTGATGAAGATGTCAGCGTGATGAAGATGTCAGCGTGATGAAGATCTCAGCGTGATGAAGATGTCAGCGTGATGAAGATGTCAGCGTGATGAAGATCTCAGCGTGATGAAGATGTCAGCGTGATGAAGATGTCAGCGTGATGAAGATCTCAGCGTGATGAAGATGTCAGCGTGATGAAGATGTCAGCGTGATGAAGATGTCAGCGTGATGAAGATCTCAGCGTGATGAAGATCTCAGCGTGATGAAGATGTCAGCGTGATGAAGATGTCAGCGTGATGAAGATGTCAGCGTGATGAAGATCTCAGCGTGATGAAGATGTCAGCGTGATGAAGATGTCAGCGTGATGAAGATCTCAGCGTGATGAAGATGTCAGCGTGATGAAGATGTCAGCGTGATGAAGATCTCAGCGTGATGAAGATGTCAGCGTGATGAAGATGTCAGCGTGATGAAGATCTCAGCGTGATGAAGATGTCAGCGTGATGAAGATGTCAGCGTGATGAAGATGTCAGCGTGATGAAGATCTCAGCGTGATGAAGATGTCAGCGTGATGAAGATCTCAGCGTGATGAAGATGTCAGCGTGATGAAGATGTCAGCGTGATGAAGATCTCAGCGTGATGAAGATCTCAGCGTGATGAAGATGTCAGCGTGATGAAGATCTCAGCGTGATGAAGATGTCAGCGTGATGAAGATGTCAGCGTGATGAAGATCTCAGCGTGATGAAGATCTCAGCGTGATGAAGATGTCAGCGTGATGAAGATGTCAGCGTGATGAAGATCTCAGCGTGATGAAGATGTCAGCGTGATGAAGATCTCAGCGTGATGAAGATGTCAGCGTGATGAAGATGTCAGCGTGATGAAGATCTCAGCGTGATGAAGATCTCAGCGTGATGAAGATGTCAGCGTGATGAAGATGTCAGCGTGATGAAGATCTCAGCGTGATGAAGATGTCAGCGTGATGAAGATGTCAGCGTGATGAAGATGTCAGCGTGATGAAGATGTCAGCGTGATGAAGATGTCAGTGGATTTAAACATTAAGACCTGCAGTGTGACGTAACTGAAGGACAATGTGGGGAAATCCCTGGATCCTCCTGATTCTGACCATTGATAGAGGTGTTCATCATCATCATCATCGGCCAACGGCTTTCTGAGATATTTACCTGCATCTCTATTAACCACCTGGACACCTGCTCAGGTTGACTTTTACCTTCTGCTGCAGCCCCGTTCCTCCTCAGAAAGGACTTTACTCGTTCATAGATGAACTGGCTGCTGTTCTCTGGTTTTCACTGAAAGCAACATGTTTTTCTTTCAGGAGGAGGAAACATTTACATTTTCTACTGTGTTCCAGATGAATTTACTCTGACACAGTAACACATATCTGGATTCTGATCCGTCTCAGCTTCGTATAGAGACCAGGATTATACTTACAGCCCTGGTAGTTGTGAGGATGAATTTAATTTATTGTAGGAAAGTCACTTCGGCCCTGTCAGGAAAGGGTTAATGAACGTTCTAACTATGACTATTCTAAACTTTTCTCCTTTCGTTTCTGCAGCTGTCGGTTGCAGATCTCAGACCTCATAATGTTTCTTCAAAGTCAGAATTTTCTTCAGGAATGTTTTGTATTCCTCACTAATTCATGTCTTTCTGGAACAAAGTGAAGCATTTTGGGATTTCTTCCTTGGTCTCTGCCGGCGTTCGGAGCAGTTCAGCTTAGATTTAGCTTTTTCTTTGCAGCCTCTGCTTTGTGTTTCACAGATTAAATGAAGCATTTTCCTCTTTGTGTTTCTTGATGCGAGCAGCTTTAACAGTTTAACACAACTCCGACTCAGAAGCGGACCTGGATCAGAGTCTGGCAGCTGGACTCTCACAGAGCTGCTTTGTTTCTTCAATAAACAGGATTAAAATGTCAGAGCTGTTTGTACCTGCATCATCTTCATCATCACCATCATCACACACCCACCTGTAACCTGACCTGCTGATCCGGTGGTTTTACCAGCGTCTGAAAATAAACCCTCATCTGAGCCTCCAGAACGTCACAGTCCATCGAAAACCCAAAACTTTATTAGAAGTCGCTGCAGGGCAGGAACATTAACCAGGTACCCCAGACCTGGTCCACAGTCATGGTTCCAGTGTCCTGGTCCAGAAACCTGGTCCAGAGTCCCAGTTTAAAGTCTTGATCCGGTTTTCACATCTTCATCTCTGACTTTGTTGTAACTTTCTAAACTGGTCTAGATCTACAGTTCTCCAGTTTTCTGAAGGTCTTTCAAAGATTTTCTTTGGACATGTTCTGCTTCCTTCCCCTCATTAGCAGTCCAGGCCTGGTTTCAGTTCCAGTCCAGGTCCTGGTACCAGATCCAGTCCAGGTCCTGGTACCAGACCAGTTCCGAGGATCTTAACTCGGAACCCTTCAGGATAAAAAAGGCTCCTAACCCGCAGGATGAAGCAGAGATGTGTCGACACATTAACAGAGAACATAGCAAAGAACCGGTTTAAACTGGAACTTCAGGCATCATTTGTTCCCGTTTCTTATATTCATGTGTGAAACCAGCAAAGATCAGAGAGTCTGACAGACAGAAAACAGGATTTCTGCAGCAACAAGGAGATTTCCAAACACCTGGCTTATCTCAGCGTGGAGGCAGAAACTGGACACGTGGAGGACAGAAGAAGAACTAAAGAAGGACTAAAAGCTCTCTACAGCAGATGAACAGGAGCTGAAAGTCCAGAAGAAAACCAGGACAGCAGCAGAATTTTTTATATTATTTATCTTTACTTTAACTTTTAAACGCCTGGCCTTAGATGAGAGGAGTTCCCACTTTATCGCGTTAACCTGTTATCGCGTTTAGTTCGGGTGGCCTCTCCTTTTTACTGCAAATCTAATTTACCTTCAATAAAATGACCCTGACCTTCAAACCTGAATCAGCTTTCCAGGTGAGAGAGGAGTCAGTGTGTGGGCTGGTGTAATGATGACAGAGGTTTACAGTTCTGAGCAGAAATGCATCATGAGGTCAAAGATCAGAGATTTTAAAGTCACTAAAACATCAACATTCCTGATATTTTATAAACCGAATGATTAACAGAGAAAATAAAGGAAGTGTTTGAACTAGAAGTAAACAGCAGGATAATAATGTATGAACATGTAAACAAGGGTGTGGAGGAACTCACACACACTCTAATGGCCGGGTAAACAGGGTGGGATAAACAATAGACGCCCTTAGAAAGTTTCCAGGACGGCACATATTTATAATATCTCACACACACACACACACACACACACACACACACACACACACACACACACACACACACACGCTTGGACAGTAACCATTATATAGACATTGTATTAACTTCCATTCAACCAAACCTTGATTCACACGTTAATTTCATCTGGAAATACTGTTCTGCCTCTTCAGGACCAGGCTTCAGACCCCATAATGACCCATAACGACTGCTGGTCCCAGAAAGGTCAGTAATTATACCAGCCGAGCTCCTAACGAGGAAACAAAACACTTCCCACTCAGACACCAGTGTCTGGTGGCTTCCCTGCAACTCTGTCACCTTCACTGACTCCCGGCCCTTCCAGCGTTCGTTGTCAGCGTCCCACAGATGGTGGAGGGAGCGGATAAGATCAGCTGTGTTGTGTTAAAACAAACTGGATTATAAAACTGGACCGCTGCGTTTACAGAAGGAAAATACCTGAAGACGGGACCTGCATCATAACCCAACTCAAAGCAGCATTTCTTCTACACAAACACGTCTTCTGAATCTGTTCAGTCGTACGTTCAAGGACAAACTTTTCATTTTGTTTTACATTAGAGCAAGTACCTGACAGGTGTGATGCTGAACAGCTGATCCAGTTTCCTGCTGACTTCCTGTTAACCAGTTATCAAATCAGCAGCCAGTAACTGGATCATTCATCCCGTTCACAGAACCTCATACTGTGTAACTGCAACATTACACTAGAAATATCAGCTTCTTCTTCCCAACAATCAGTTTTAAATGAATAAGTTTCATCATAAAAACTGAGAAAATTCACATAGTAGTTTGACGATGTCAGATACCAGGATGATGTTAGGAATAACCAACCTTATCAGAACTACAAAGAAATCCAGCTATTAGTGTGTGTGTGTGTGTGGGGGGGGGGGGGGGGGGGGGCAATGTTTACAGTGTTATGGGACATATTCTAATCTCTCATACTTAATCCACTTATTACTGCAGATTATTGTTTCACTTCTTCCATTTCCATAACAACTTCTGCTCATAAGTTGCTCTGCATTTAAAAAAATCCAAATAAAAAAATACATCAACACGTGGCCTGATCAGAAAAAGTTTGTTATAAATTTTGGCGATACATGCACGATTTTTCCTGAAAATCACAAAAAGTGCTCAATTTCTCCCATCAAAATGATTTTATCTATCACACGTCTTATAAGTAGTGAATACTTTTATAGAAACTTCATTCAAAGTTTAAAAGGGTCATGATGTTCAAAACTTTTTATGTCTAAAAAGAATGTTTAATATATTTCACAATCATAGAGAATCATAATTTAAGGTTTTTGAAATTTTAGAAATTTGCTTTAAAGCGTGTACACTCTGGGGTGATGATGTCACACGAATTTTACTCCTCAAACTTAATCAGAAAACTTCTCAAACAAGATTCTTTTACATCTACAGTTTTTTATGTTCATACACAAGTTACATATCAAAACGAAGGTATTTTCCCTTCTTTCACCCAATGTGACCATCGTTAGGATCGGTCTCAGGGTTTTCTCCCAAATCCCCTCTCAGCACAAAGTGCACCCACCACTGGCTCCATTGAGTTTCATTCATTTACAACTTTTTCTCCTCAAATCAGGTGGGGAGGGGTCTTTTTAACCTGCCATGACAACCAGACAGAACACAGTAGAATCATAAAAAAACATCTGTGTGTTCAGCAGACTCTTCTGCTGCCCACAGTGTAAGAATTTGTTTGACTTTTACACAGTGACAGTTTGTTGAAGGTTTGCAACGAGCCTGAAATCAACTGAAATCTGAGCCTTTGTGGCTGCATCTGAGACTTTTGGCGTGTCCTAATTCAGGGTCTGCACACTTTGAAGTGCGGATTCATCGGCCACATACGTCATCGCGGTGTGTGAAGTACTGTCCCAGAATTTGAAGGAGCCTTCGAAGAACACACTCCGAAGTGTGCAGACCCTGAAGTGGGACACACCTTTTATGGAGAGGGAAGACATTGTTCTCATAGCAACATTAACAACCAGGCTCAGAAGACACTGTTGTCATAGCAATGTTGACCATCAGGCTCTGTTCTGTGTGCCATTGGAATGATGGAAACACCCCTCATATGCACACATATCGCATTAACGTTGCTATGCTAGCAGGTGAAGGCTGGTACTAAATAACTGCATCGGGGCCAGGTCTTGTTCTCTTACCTGACAGAGGCTCTCTGGGTTTTACCTCCTCCACCACCTCCTCCTGCACTGGCTGGTCCTCGGGGCTCTGCGATGAGCGGTCAGCCATGGACTCCCTCTTCAGCTTCCCCAGGTTCATCATTTTCTTGAGGGACAGGCGGAGGCTGACGGAGTCACCGTCGTTCTCTGAACCGTTCAGCTCGCCGTTGGTGAGTGAATCCTTGCGGGAGCTGAGGGAGTCTCGATATTTCCCTGCAAACCTGGAAGACAGACCACAGACAATCAACTGAATCTAGCCTTTTTTAACATCCCTGTATAGGGGGGGTGGGGGTGGGTGAGGAAGTAAGCTTTCAAGTGAAAGATCATGATCATGCCCACAGGAAGTGGGTTCAACCCTCCTCCCGACGTTCCAGCCTACCTGAGCAGACTTCCCTCTGAGCTCCTCCTCCCTCTCCTCTTCTTCTGTGACGGTGAAGGTGTCCCTTGCATGGAGCCCTGAGGAGATGGCGTGCCACTGTCTTTGCTCCTCCCCGACATTCTCAGGTTCTTCCTCAGCTTGTCGAGACTCTTCAGCGGCGACTTGAAGGTGAAGGAACCCTTTCCTGAGCCTCCTCCGCTTCCCTTCTTCCCCTCATTGGCCTCGTTCTCATCCTCCTCGTCCTCAAACGGGTTGCGGTCCCTGGGCACGGCACCGTCCAGCAGAGAGTTGCCAGGTGACCAGTGGTGGCCATGGCTGCCATTACCATGGATACCATCATCGTCATTTTCAAAGGGATTGTGGTGGGGCGTGATGTTGAGGCTCATCCTGCGGATGAATAGGGCGTTGTCTAAAGTCGGACCACCACCTTTCAGGCGCACTGGGAGGTTCTTGAGGATGGGCATGATGGAGCCGGGGAAGGGGGGACGGGAAGGGGGGAACCTGAGGAGAAAGGGTGGAGAAAGCCATCAATCAAAGAGCTGAAAAAACCGGTGTCCTCTGGTGGGTGGATGCTGGTAACCATGGTCTGTCTCCATGTAAAAGTAAAAAGTAAAAAAGTTGAGTGTTTTCACTTTAAATAAATTTTCATCTTAAATTTAAATGTACAAAAGTTTTAATCCAGTTCAGATTTATTAAAGAGGGTTTCACGATTTTTACGGTCACAGTGGCTGCAACTGATTCTGTGGAGTTAAAATGAATCAAAAGTTAAAAAACAACCAAAACAAGGAGCCTGTTCCCAGAGTAACCAGAACCCCTCATTATATTTGCTTCAGTCAATGGAAAAAAACAAAATAAAGACAGGACTAAATTAAAATATAATTAAATATGAAATAAATCAGTAATGATAAATAAATAAAATTAAATAAAAAAAATTAAAATAAATACATTTTTAAAGGCACACTGTGTAACATTTTCTGTTTTCTGGCCAGAATCCATGTCTGCATGTATAATATGTGTTATCATAGATTTGTTTATACATATGATGGGTAAGCCTGTATGGAAGCGCCATGGCGATCTGCCATCTTGAAACTACAAATAGGACCAACTACGTGTTTTCCCTGTGAGCCAGCGCACAGGAGGAGATAAACGAGAGGCTTACTGCCCCGGCAGGTTGGAAAATTTGTTAAATTGTTCTTCACAAAAATGCAGGGCCATGCATATGCAGCAGCAGCACAGGATCCGTTTCACCATCACCAAGAAGGAGAAAAAGAGGACTTAGAGGCAGCGTGACTAGACAATACGAAAGGTAGAAAGAGCTCAAGGCGAAAGACTGAAGCTGAGTCTGCAGCTGTCTCCTCGACAAGTAAATCAAGGCTGCTGCCTAAATTTTTCATTCGGTGTTGTTACACAGTGTTGCTTGTTACCATGGTTACCATGGGCAGCACAACAGCAGTTTCGGCTAAAATACACCAGCCTCGTTGGTACAAGTGCGTGTTTACGTAGTTTTAGTCACTTCCACAGTAAAGTGTGTCCCTAACTTCAACCAGGTGTGCATGGGCCACGTTACAGTTGCGCCGCAGATTCGTTCCGACCTCCGTGGCAGATCAGTCCACACCGCGAGCATGTCAGATGCGGAGCGTCCGCAAGTTCAGTCTGCCTAGCTAGATCCACAAGATCACGAAATCACAGGAGAATCTTGTGATTCTCCACTTCCAGGATAAACATCTCGTCGTCCATGATGAAAATAAACAGATCCCCTGACCGGTTACATTGTTTACCAGCGCAAATCTGCACGGGAGCTTTTATTTTGAAAATTACCGGAAGCTTTTACACTGCTCCTGTGTCTGATTTCCTGTCTGCCCCTATTGGAACTGCTGAGCTTGACACATTATGGACGTGTCTCTGTCAAAACACAGTGTATATGTTTAGTGGAGAGCCACGACAAGGCGCCTCTGGCATGCTTCTGGCACGCTTCTGGCATGCTTCTGGCATGCACAGTAGCGCCCGGTGGGAACCAAAACATTTACTAAAATAGCTGCCCATGGCTGTATGTGGCTGCGGAGGCCGCGGTGCAGCCAGAACGTGATGCACACACACCCAGTGGAAACTGGCCTTTACAGTTGTGGCAGAGCCAGACTAAAACCTGAGGGAAGGCTTTATGAGCTGGTTTTACCGTAACAAAAAAATGGGGCTGCTGATGCCAGTTTCAGGTTGCTGGTATTGTGAAGGGGCGGAAGTCCGGTTGCTGCTATTGTGATGGGGCGGAAGTCCGGTTGCTGGTATTGTGAAGGGGCGGAAGTCCGGTTGCTGGTATTGTGATGGGGCGGAAGTCCGGTTGCTGGTATTGTGATGGGGCGGAAGTCCGGTTGCTGCTATTGTGATGGGGCGGAAGTCCGGTTGCTGGTATTGTGAAGGGGCGGAAGTCCGGTTGCTGGTATTGTGAAGGGGCGGGAGTCCGGTTGCTGGTATTGTGATGGGGCGGAAGTCCGGTTGCTGGTATTGTGATGGGGCGGAAGTCCCGTTGCTGGTATTGTGAAGGGGCGGAAGTCCGGTTGCTGGTATTGTGAAGGGGCGGAAGTCCGGTTGCTGGTATTGTGATGGGGCGGAAGTCCAGTTGCTGGTATTGTAAAGGGGCGGAAGTCCGGTTGCTGGTATTGTGAAGGGGCGGAAGTCCGGTTGCTGGTATTGTGAAGGGGCGGAAGTCCGGTTGCTGGTATTGTGATGGGGTGGAAGTCCGGTTGCTGGTATTGTGAAGGGGCGGAAGTCCGGTTGCTGGTATTGTGATGGGGCGGAAGTCCGGTTGCTGGTATTGTGAAGGGGCGGAAGTCCGGTTGCTGGTATTGTGAAGGGGCGGAAGTCCGGTTGCTGGTATTGTGATGGGGCGGAAGTCCGGTTGCTGGTATTGTGATGGGGCGGAAGTCCGGTTGCTGGTATTGTGAAGGGGCGGAAGTCCGGTTGCTGGTATTGTGAAGGGGCGGAAGTCCGGTTGCTGGTATTGTGATGGGGCGGAAGTCCGGTTGCTGGTATTGTGATGGGGCGTAAGTCCGGTTGCTGGTATTGTGAAGGGGCGGAAGTCCGGTTGCTGGTATTGTGATGGGGCGGAAGTCCGGTTGCTGGTATTGTGATGGGGCGGAAGTCCGGTTGCTGGTATTGTGATGGGGCGGAAGTCCGGTTGCTGGTATTGTGATGGGGCGGAAGTCCGGTTGCTGGTATTGTGATGGGGCGGAAGTCCGGTTGCTGGTATTGTGAAGGGGCGGAAGTCCGGTTGCTGGTATTGTGAATTAAGAGGAAGTAGGCAAATTGCATTGTTGTGAATATGGCAGTGGTGAATAAAGTAAACTTTCAACTTCAGAAGTTGAAAGTTAACAGTTCTTTGTGTGTAACAGAGGGAACTCTGTTAACTATGGGCTGACGTGCTTTCATCTGTGTTGAGGCTTTTTGATACACAGCGGCTGCTGTTTTGTTTGAGAAAGTAAGACGATAGAATGCGCGACATGATTCCAACTTTAGATGGCGGTAATTCTGACACAACGTCCCTTTAAAAAGACCAGAAGCAGCTTGTTGTGATCATTAACTTTGTTCCCATTATGTTGTGACACATGAACGCCTCCATTTCAGGACAGGAGGGTTGCATAACTCTGTTGGCTTCCATCTCTGACATGCTGATAAGACCCCACCCTCTCTGATATCAGTCAAACTTTATAACAGAAGCCTGTCACCATGGCAACACATCCGCCTCCTCCTAGAAGGAGGTTATCTGAACCACCGATGGAGGAGGGGTTAAAGGAGAACGTTAAAAAAACACTGAAATCTGAAGTTCGTCTGTCGGACGTCTTTTCATGGAGCGTCTTCATCATCTTTTTGAAGAAGGTTTGCTTAACTCACGTGCAGGACAAACCTGTGTGTGAAGGTGTTTACACACATATGCACGCCTGTTGTGTGTGGCCTCTAAGTGCACACACTCCAACGGACCCCTAACACTTCTGGCTTCATTGTGAAACCTCATTCACGCCCAGCACCGAACGTTCAGCTGGACAAAGTCTGATCAGTGATTCATCCCGTTCACCGACTTGGCGCCATGGCAACAGGGAGTGCCCATTGCTGACTGGCCGGAAGCCGACTGTAAATTTCCAACACGTCCAGATTTACGAGTGTGGATAAGATCTTCCAATAGATGCAAAATCAGAAATTATATATTTGGATTTCCATATTTTTAATACATTTATTATAAGTAATAAAGTTATTATGATGTTCAGAGACATGAAGCATCCTCCCAGGACCGAAGCCTCTGAACCTCCTCTGGGAATTTATGAAGAACCGAACCGGCCAGTGTTAGTAAATCTGACCGAGGTCAACAGGATCCTCCGGGTGGTAAAGCAGCAGCTGCCACATGTCCCCTCAGCCAGAAAACAGGAAGACAAAGACTCATAAAGTCTTCAAACATTAACAGACGGGCAGGCGTTACCGAGCAGAGATCAGCTTTGTGACGCCCTAATGATTCACAGGAAACCCTTTAATCATTAAATCTGCCTTCAGGTGTTTCTGTAACCCTGAGCAGCCATCATGAAAAAGGCCATGTTCAAACACAGATAAAACTCATTTCTATTCTTCTCCATATTCCTCCTCCTGTAAGCAGCTTCTTCCTTTTAATGTCGGTGTTTTGTTTGATTATTCTCGTCTTGTGAATAATTTAGTGATTTAATCTTCCTCATGTTCCCTCAGCTTTAGGCTGCTGTACTGACCAGATTCTTAATGAGGAAACTTATTACAGTCATTTCATGAACCCTTAAATTTCCGAGCCAATTTTTTATTGGTTTTGGTCCCACTGGTTATTATTATTACTTTATTTGAGCCAGCATGTAGAAACTGAACCTTTTAATCCAATGAGGCTAAAATGATGTAAAATGAATGTATGAATAGATGTAGCAGCATAAAGACCAGAAGAAGAAAGCAGAATTTATTACTAACAGAACTTTGTAGAAATAACACACTGATCAACAGTGACCAAACCTTTTCAGGAGGAAAACAAACACACAACAGAAACTATGAAGTTTTCTCCTCCAGTTTTCATGAAAAGTTGTTTTAAGAGTTAAAGCTCGACTTTCAGGACAGTCGGCGTCCAGCATTTGAATGAAAGTCAAAGGAACGTCCTCTGAAGTGACGGAAACACGTCTGAGGTGGTGGACTGGGAGCGGATGTTGTTCAAGTTGTTGGTTTCCAGTTTGGCCAGCTCAGAACACACTGCTGCTGCCAGAAATAGCCACACACACACACACACACACGCATAGCGATCCCGGGTGAAGTGGGAAGTGATTCAGAGCTGGTGTGTTTCCATAAATACCCAGCAGCCCCAGCGGCGCTCACACACAGCCTGTTTTCTTCAAGAGGGTCGCAGGGCATCGCAGAAGCTGCCGGACACAAACAATGGAGCGGAAAGGACGGCGATAGTGTGACGGACTCCTGGGTCTCATGTCGCCCCTGACTGTGGTGCAGGGGCCAGGCTGGCAGGATGATGAGGGGCCCCTGGGCACCCATACATCAAAGGCCCTCCACTCATCCTCCACAATGAAACACCCGGAATAAAAGACTTTTCTCTTTTTTGTGACTGATTAGCTCAGAGTTTCACCATCTCTGAATGGTGGTCAGCAGCACTGGAGCACCACAAGGTACTGTACTCTCACCATTTCCCTTCACACTGTGCACCTCAGACCTCCAGAACAGCTCTGAGTCCTGTCATCTGCACAAATATTTTGATTACTCTGCAGCTGTGGAGCGTTTTAGTGACGGAAAAGAAGCTGAGCTCTAAAAAAGATGCTGTGTAAATAACATTCCATCCTCCACGAGAACAGAGAACAAGCCCAGAGCATCAAGATGGTTTTTGATCAGGGGGATCTTTTTATCCAGAGCAAAGCTTTGCTTAAATTTATCTGAAGGTAATTTAAAGAGACACAGTTGTTTTTCCTACTTTATTAATCCCAGCTGGGAAATTCTTTCTCTGCATTTAACCCATCCTGGTTG